>NC_043959.1:23551918-23851918 GCF_902148855.1 Sphaeramia orbicularis | reverse complement strand
AGTCTTGACCTTATATGTGCAAATGTTGTGACGTAACTAGTTATAAAACGTATGAAATTAAGCAGGAATTAAAACAGGTTGTAGAAATCTACTCGATTTTTGCCAAAATGAATATAAAGATAGTTTTGCAGCACCTGGAGGGTTCAAATTCAAACTGTATGAACTATTAGGGTCCAAATACACAAATAAATGAACCAAAGACTAATAAAAGTGGGTTTAGATAAATATGACCCCTTTAAATTTTAATAGCATTAGTTGTTCTGCAATATATTAAATTGTACACAGTTTATTCTGTTGTTCAATGTGGTACAGTATTTTGTTGATCAGTGTGGTACAGATTACTGTCCGTTAGAACATGATAGTGGCGTGTGGCATTCAGGGACACTCATGTAGACACGGTGGGGGCTGGCTGAAGGAAATCACAACTCCATATCTTGTGTGTCCACTACTGGCTTCCCGTAGAGAGACACATCGTCTTCTCATCGAGCTGAAAATATTGTCAGTTGTGACCCGTGGCATGTTATTCCACTCCTCTTTGAGGGCTACACGGAGCTGTGGGATGTTATCCGGAACAGTTCCTGCATTATTTGCGACATCTGTGTCTTGGTGACATCTGAGGGACTGTGACATTTTGAGGTGTCCTTTTATTGTCCCCAATATAAGGAGTGTCTGAATACTGTGAACGCTGTTTGAGCAGCATCTGGACATGACACAGCTGGGTTGTGGGTCACTTTTCTTCAGACTTCGCTGACATTATTACAAGTAAAACAAAATTACCCGACTCACTAGTAGGCATGGGAACAGATAAGAATTTAATGATTCCGATTCCATTATGGATTTTGCTTATCGATCCAATTCCTTATCGATTCTCTTATCGATTCTCATTGGGAAAGGGAATAAAAGAGTACAAACGGGTGTGTTTGCATTAACTGTCTTTTATATTTCTATCTCTGCTCAGAAAATGTAACATATACAGTATGTACAAATAATAATAACAGATGATGCCGGTTCCGGTTTGGGGTGTGTGTGTGTGTGTGTGTGTGCAGTGAAAGTGAAACTAAAGACGCTTTACCAATTTCTCTATTGCCGCATTTCCACTACATGGAACTGGTTCGACTCGGCCTGTCTCCCATTGTTGTGCACGTCATTTCCTTTCCCCTACCTTTGGAAACTTGTATTTGAGGGGGTACGATGTTTGTTGCCCACACCAGAACCAGAACTGGGCCTGGATGATGGTCTGGTGTTCACTCTGCCGCTAGATTCACAAGCGCCGCTAAGTAGCGAATCAAATGATTCACATGCTGTGGACAAATGTTTGAGCGTATTGGACGGATTCCACCCTTCTGAAGAAATGGAAGCTTTGACAGTGTTACAAGTGGACCTGGTGTCGTCTTTTCAGACCGTTTCTGCCTCAACACCATGTTGGCTACGTTCTGACCAAAACAATGCAGCGTACACGTGAAGTCATCTTGCATGCGCAATGAAGGCGGAATCCATAAGCATTTCTTGCTGTTTATTTGACTGTTGTTTACTCCAACTGCCTCTGTAAAGCCCTTTGAGATAACCTTGTTGTGATATTGGGCTATACAAATAAAGTTGAAAGTTGAAGCAGAATCGTTACGCAGGCAGGCAAAGGATTCCAAGGAATCAAGCTACTGGGATCCGGTTCTCAAAAAGAACCGGTTCTCGATTCCCATCCCTACTCACTAGGTTGTTCTGACCAATTTTGTTTCCAACTTACAGAATTAATGGCAAATTGGGGGAAAATGGTAACCAAGCTACATGAATTTAATTTAATTGCACCACATAATCTGTACGTAATAGCTCACACTAGTTGGACGATTCTAACAGATTGTAAATGTGTTTTAGCTAACATGAGCTAATTTGTTGATTTGGCGGGAACTAGCATTATTTTTTTTGTTTTTTTCGTGAAGTTGACTAGTTGTAACATTATATCTGTACAATTTTACTCCTGTTCAGATCCAGATAAGTCACAGAATGTATAAAACTTAGAAGAATAATGAGCTTCACTTACAGGTCACATCTGTAACCCAATTTGCTAGGGTTATTATTCATTCATTCATTCATTCATTCATTCATTTACCTTCTGAACCTGCTTTATCCTCACTTAGTTTCATGGGGGGTGCTGGAGCCTGTCCCAGCTACCTATGGGTGAAGGCAGGGTACACTCTGGACAAATCCCAGTTCATCACAAGGCCGACTTGTAGAGACGAACAACCAATCACGCTCACTTTCACACCTGTGGGCCATTTTAGTTTGACCAGATCAGCTATCAGTGTGTAAGGCTCAGAACCTAAAGTAATTTATGTTGAAGAAATGTAAGGTTTAACAGTGAAATAAATTACAGGGGATAAGTTAATTCATGTATTTGTTAAAAATATATTCACAGTGTTTACCCAATTAACTATTTACATTTATGTTTGCAGAATTATTATTTACAGGTTCACACATTTAACCCTTTCATGCATGAATTATGAGAACCTTAGTTGAGTTGTTTTTTTGTTTTTTTTAAAAATGTTTTTATTCCTCCTTAGGCATGAAAAAAACAATGAGGTTGAGGTTTTTTTCAGAGATTTACAAAAATGTCCACTCAGCTACACCATGAATTTTATTCTTGAAGCAAAGAAACATGTATTTAAAACCCAATATCATAAAGTGATAAGAAAACAGTGAAATGAAACCATGTTTAATGCAGCTAATCTGATGTTTTCTCACATTATAACATATTCTAATACTAGTTATTACTCACTTCATGGAGATAATATGCAAAAAAATAACAATTAACAGTTGATTTCCACTCAAGAACCAACCAAGACCAGCAAAGTTAAAATAATGGTATGAATTGCAGTTTATGAGATGATGCATAAGTGTCCACTGTGTCGGTTGATATGGAACTAAAACAACAAAACCCATGAATATACAAGAGAACAGCTGGAGAATAGCTGTCCACTGGAGTGACCACTATGCATGAAAGGGTTAATTATTCTCATTTGTTGTATACAAGCAGCTCAGATAATCTGTTGAATCATTTACTGATCTAAGTACTGCCAGCTCCTGATTGGTTAGTTCAGTCATGTGAGGAAATGTTTTAGAAAGTGTTTTGGCGGTAGTGGCGGTGTGTGAAAAAGTAAAGCACTGTTTAAGAAGAAATCCATCTCCATCCTGCTGTCTCATTTTATAAAGAATGAACCAATAACCACCAACGAACCCTCACGTTACAAGTGCATGTCTTTGCGTGGGTTCTCTCCGGCTACTCCGCCTTCCTCCCACCATTCGAACATGGAGAGAACATGCTAACTCCACACAGAACGGTCCCTGGTTGGGTACTAGGTTATTATTTTAACCCAAAGTTAGTTAAAACTTACCCAAACCATGACCCAGCAGTCACATGTTTCAGTAGGCAGCAAAGCAAGGAAAAAACAGGTAAATTTTTTCTAAAAGGTAGATTTGAGGTGTATCTGTAGATGAAAAGTTAAGTTTGGTGACTGTCAAGGTCGTAGTTCATCGTAACTGGCATTATTTTTATACTCATGGAATACTTGAGAGACCTGTAGGACTATAGCTGAGTTTATACAAAATGTCAAGCAACTTTTGAGAACTCACCTAAATGAAAATCAACTTATTCGAAGTAAATAATCCAGAATGTGTTTTGTCACCAGCAGGGGGCACTGTAGGTTACATTACACATTGCTTTAAAAAACAAGTAGAAGGACTAAAGGGTTCTTTAGCTGGGTTCCGTCCAAAATGGGACTGATTTGGTCTCGTCTTTTGTTCACATTATCTGATGTATCAAACATTTTTTCGCACTTTCATTAGAATATCCATGAGTTAAATGTTCGACACACAGGAGCGCCTCTACCAACTGTGGGCCCCATGAAAGGTAAATGTTGTGGTGGCGCAGTCCATACATAACATCACTTACGCTACCATGCACTGTAAGCCCGGAATTTGTATTTACTAAAATGCTTTAATTACAATGCACTTAAATGATTTAAGTTTTATGATATTACTATAAAATGTTAAGTATATTCTACTAATTTGTAGACATAGTTGAAAGTACGAAAAAGTTTAAGTTGAAAGGAATTAAATCACTAAGTTTTAGTCGTGACCACACCTTTTTATCTTCGCATTGCATTGTGGGTATTGGGCATGTTGTTGAAAATGTGTTATTTTTCTGTGCAGGGGTTCAGCGGGGTTGTGGTGTTAGTGTTCATTTGGATTTAATGTGTGTATGGCAGTGTTTATTGGCCTTTTTGTGTTTGTTTTTGTATTTTTGTAGAGCTGCACCATGAGTCAGAGCCATAGGAAGAACAATGGCTTTACTGTTCAGCTAAAACTATTTTTGCACAATGGAAATCTTAAAGACTTGTCAAATTTAAAGCACTTCCTGTACTGATAAATAGCATTGAACTAACTTCCACACATGCTACAATATATTAAGTTGAATAATATCATAATTATTATGGTCAGGAATAGGATTTTGAGTTTGAATATCTTAAAAAAAGTTGTTTAATCAATGATAAATGAATCTGGCTGCAGTTGAGAAAATTAGTCAGTATAACCTAAAATGCTGAGTTGAATGGTTGGATAGTGGGGTTGATTTTACAACAGATTTAAAGTACAAATAACTTGTCTTTTAGTGTTTTCTACCGAATAGTTTAAGTTCAATACTTTTAGCATTAACCCTTTCATGCATAGTGGTCACTACAGTGGACAGTTATGCACCATCTCATAAACTGCAATTCATACCATTACTGTAACTTTGCTGTTCTTGATTGGTTCTTGAGTGGAAATCAATTGTTAATTGTTATTTTTTGCATATTATCTCCATGAAGTGAGTAATAACTAGTGTTAGAATATGTTAAAATGTGAGAAAATATCAGATTAGCAGCATTAAACTTGTTTTTATTTCATTGTTTTCATATCATTTTCTGATATTGGGTTTTAAATACTTGTTTCTTTGCTTCAAAAATATAATGCATAGTGTAGCTGAGTGGACATTTTTGTAAATCCATGAAAAAAACCAACTCAATTGTATTGTTTTTTTCATGCCCAAGGAGGAATAAAAACACTAAAAAAAAAAAAAAAAAAAAAAAAAAACCCAAAAAACAAAAACTTAACTAAGGTTCTCATAATTCATGCATGAAAAGGTTAAAGTTGAACCTACTTAAACCAACTGATTAGTCGATCATTACTCAAATCATTTAAGTGCAATCCTTGCCTCAAATTTTTTGAGTAAACTCTCCTTATCCGGGCTTACAGTGTGAAAACGAAACTGAACATACTAAACATACTTTGAATGTCCGACTCCCGACTTCTATGCCTGTCTTATACAGCTGATCTTACACGAAATTTTCACTTCTTCTAACCTGTAACCCCTGGACCCCCTCCACTGCTCTGTGGGCCCCCCACAAATGCTGGGCCCCATGAATTTGTCATGTTGGCACCCCAGTCGACACAGATTTTATTCCAAAAAGGTATTTTCAATTCCTATTCACACTTTTAATCTTTGGTATAAACTGGCCAAAAACACCTTAAATGAGTGAAGTGTTTATTTTCGTACTTTTCTGTTCCCATAAACATTTTCCAGTACTTATCGACCAATCCCATCCGGTTTTTCCATTAATTTGTCGCCTTTCTGTAACTCCCAATGCACGAACAAACCTTAGTCACAGCTTCTTTTTCTTCTTCTTCTTCTACTTCCTTTTTTGTAGGTGTTTGAAATCTGTCATAAACGCAGCGAGTACATTTCAGAAAACCATTGTGGCAAAGGCTCCTGCATGGCATCAGTCTGTTGCTTCTTAAAAATAGCCCAAAGATTCGAGTTGTTCCAGATCCAGATACAGCGATGTGGAGGAAGCTGAGCAAGTGCTCCACCTCTACAGATCAACCAGGTTCTCTGCTGAATATTGTCGCCTACATACAGCACACAGGAGGGACTGAAATAACCCATTGTGCCCTCTCTGAGTGGTACTAGATTTCTGCAACGTGCCAGAGAAAAAGGACGGGGGCCACTTGTCAGAACTGGGTTTTTCAGTTCCTAAGTGATGAGGAACCGCTCTGCAGCTTTGCTAATGTACAGTAAATGTGATGGGTGGGTTGAATTGTTGAGTTATGCAAGGCTTTCAGCCCTCTGTATTAGTGGAATACTTTGGCATGTTGCGTAACGGATTTGTCCTCCTCGCTTTTTCAATGTGGGCCCCGGCGATACTTCCACTGTCCCTGGTCCATTTCCATCCATGCCCTTTAACTTCGCATAGTGATTAATTCACCTCTTCAATGAATGTGAGTGCTATTTTTTAGGGGGGTTACTGTAGTATCAGTCATTTTGCAGAGATGCAAATTTTTTCTCACTTCAAAATGTGACTGTCATCTCACTGTGTTTGCTGTTCGACGACTCCAAAAGAAAAGCCAAACCAACTACATCAAACCTTAGAAAATATTCTTGCTTCACACACAACGTCTTTGTGTTGACATTACCTGTGTGTATGTGCGTCTCTAATGTGATGTACTTGTATGTTCAGGCTGTTAATCAAGGCCTTGTGGCTGTTCAATGAAGCAATTATCCTCTACTGAGCTCCAAATTCCTTCATATACTTAACATGTGATGGAACTTTATTAATCTCAAAGGAAATCCTTGTGACATATGTTGCTTACTGAGAATTTAACATAAGAACGTGGTAAATAAGAGGTAAAATACAGCAAAATAATAAATAATAGAAGTCAAGTCAGCAATGATTGTTTTTACTAGATGTTTGTTTTTATTGGATGTTCGATTTTATTTGATGTTCTGATTTTATTGGATGTTTTGAATGTATTAGATGTCTTATTTATTGTTATTTATCATTTTATTTTATGGCACTGAAGAGGGTAAGCTCTACCTGGTTTCGTTATACAGCCATTGTACAATGACAATAAACCTATTCTATTCTATTCTATTCTATTCTATTCTATTCTATTCTATTCTATTCTATTCTATTCTACTCTTTTTTTTTATTTCGTTGTACCTGTACAATGACAATAAAGACATTCTATTCTATTCTATTCTATTCTATTCTATTCTATTCTATTCTATTCTATTCTATTCTATCCTATCTTTTTTTTTTTAAATTTCGTTGTACCTGTACAATGACAATAGACATTCTATTCTATTCTATTCTATTCTATTCTATTCTATTCTATTCTATTCTATTCTATTCTATCTTTTTTTTTTAATTTCGTTGTACCTGTACAATGACAATAAAGACATTCTATTCTATTCTATTCTATTCTATTCTATTCTATTCTATTCTATTCTATTCTATTCTATTCTATTCTATTCTGTTCTATCTTTTTTTTTTATTTCGTTGTACCTGTACAATGACAATAAAGACATTCTATTCTATTCTATTCTATTCTATTCTATTCTATTCTATTCTATTCTATTCTATTCTATTCTATTCTATTTTTAAAAATTTCGTTGTACCTGTACAATGACAATAAAGACATTCTATTCTATTCTATTCTATTCTATTCTATTCTATTCTATTCTATTCTATTCTAGGCTGTTGTTGAAGAGACATGCAGTTGTTCTTCCACACAAATAAAAATAATCTAACATAATCAAAGATAAGGTAAAATATGTATATTGATCATTTAAAATAATCTATAGCAACAAACACAACTAATTGTAATAACATGATATTACGTGAAATTTAAGTAATCAAAGATTGTGTAGGGATTTGGTGCAGGCTTTAACCTTGGGAAACAGTAGGTTTGTAATAAATAGCGATACAAATGCATCAAAATGATAACTAATACATATAAAGTGTATCTAAAATGTCCTTGTTATAATGGAACGGTGTCTCTGGACATAATGGAAAGTGGAAAAAGGTAAGGTAAAATAACCCTTGCATATACTGATAATTAAAAGTAGTATGAAAACACAGAATTACACATTCTATTGTACATGTAATGTTAACTGAAGTAATAAAAGATAGTGTGAAATTTGATGCATGCTTATGGACACTTGAACATGAGAAAACAGTAAATATGTAATTATTAAGAGGTATAAATACATCAAAATAATAAATAATACAAGCCAAGTCAGTGCCTGTTGTTGAGGAGACATGCAGATGTTATTTCACACAAATAAAATAATCTAACATAATGAAAGATAAGGTAAAATATGTATGATATTGATCATTAAAAGTAATCTATAGCAAGAAACATGGAATTACATGCTATTGTGCATGATATTAAGTGTGTTAAGATGTCTCAGTTATAATGGAATGGTGTCTCTGGACATAGGAAAAGTGAAAAAGGTAAGGTATATTAAAAGTAGCATGAAAAAGTAGAATTACACATGCTATTGTACATGTAATGTTAACTGAAGTAATAAAAGATAGTATGAAATTTGATGCATGCTTGTGGATACTAACATAAGAAAACAGTAAATATGCAATAAATAAGAGGTATAAATACTGTAAAATTATAAATAATACAGGTCAAGTTGTGGAGGAGACATGCAGATGTTATTTCACACAAATAAAAATAATGTATAATAATGAAAGATATGGTAAAATATGTATGATACTGATCATTAAAAGTAATCTATAGCAAGAAACATAAAACTACAGGATATTGTACATGATATTAAGTGAAATTTAAGTAATAAAAGATTGTGTAGGGATTTGGTGCAGGCTTTAACATAAGGTAATTTCATAATAAATAGAAGTACAAATGCATCAAAGTTATAAATAATACATATAAAGTACATCTAAAATGTCTCTGTTATAATGGAACGGTGCCTCTGGACATAATGGAAAGTGGAAAAAGGTAAGGTAAAAAAACCCTTGGGCGAACTGATAATTTAAGGTGAGAATGTAGAATTACACATGCTGTTGTACATGTAAAAGTTAACTGAAGTTATAAAAGATGGTGTGAAATTCGATGCATGCTTGTGGACACTAATAAATATGTAACAAACAGCGGTACAAATACATCAGAATTGTAAATAATATGACTAGAATACCTCTAAAATGTCTCTGTTAGTGAAGACATATGCAAATCTACTGCACATGCTGTTATTTCACATAAAAATAATTAAATGTAAGATTATACATGACACTGGCATGCAGAAAATGTAGAATTACACATTCTATTGCACATGATGTTGAAATAATAATTTAAAAAAAGTGTGAAATTTGATGCAGGCTTGTGGACACTTTAACTTTAAGTATGTAATAAAAAGGTACAAAAACATATAATAATGTGTGTGAAGTACGTCGAAAATGAGCCTGTTATTGAAGAGATACGCAGATCTATTAAACATGCTGTTTTACATTAACCTCCTGAGACCCAGCAATGCAAGAGTTTCACAACTTTACTTTAAAAAAAAAAAAAAAAAAAGTCCACTGAAAGGGCATTATATTAAAAAAAATCATTTTGAAATAAAAAAAGAATGTATCTGTTGCATCATGCTGTTTCCAATTAAGGCAATTATTTAATGTAAAATAGCGAAAATGTTTACTTACTGGGTCTCAAGAGGTTAATAAAAATAATCTAAAGCAATAAAAGATAAGAATGCATAAATTATTCTGGTAATTAGGAGTAATCTGTTTAGGATTACATGTAACTGAAGTAATAAAATATAGTGTGAGATTTGATGCATGTAAGATTTTAGAATAAGAAAAGAATAAATATGTAATAAATAAGAGGTACAAATATGTGAAAATTATAAATAATACATGTGAAGTACTTGTGCATATGCTGTTATTTCACATGATTAAAAATAATTTAATGCAATAAAAGGTAAGATTACATATGCATAGTACTGATAACTAAAAGAAAATGTAGAATTACACACATGCTGTTATACATGTAAAAGTAAACTGAAGTAAGAAAAGTGTGAGATTTGATGCATGTTATTATAAATGATGCTGTTGTACATTGATATGTATTATTCACTACAAGCTAGCGCATATATTCCAAAATCTTTAAATACAACGGAAAAAACTGAAATGGAATATGTGATTTGTTTGCCTCTGACCAAAACTTGGTGATTTTTCTCTTTAAAAGTGACATTCTGTCAAATTATTAAAAGCCCTGTCAGCACACTTTTCATAGGGAATATTACTCAGGACGAAAGTAATCTGAAAATATGAATTATTGGAACAGGTACATGCACAATATGGACAAAAGTATTGAGACACGTTGAATGCAGATGTTTCTTTTCTAATAATTATGTCATAATATAGTTTTACATTGTCATACATATCATTGTATTGGTTAGTTTGGTTTAAATTGTTATCTTTGCTTCCAAAATGACTCAGAGATGGTTTTTACTTAATTTCTCTCAACATTGATTTTTGTTTTTGTTTTTTTTTATCCGTGACTATGATGTTAAACGTTCTACCTCGAAATTTATGAAATATTTTTTGTGCTCTGACTGTGAATAATAAATAATAATGATAATTTTCTACCTCAACTAACATCTACTTTCTTCACATCTCACTTAGGAAGAAAAATCTGCCATTAAACTTTAAGGAAATATTCATGTTTACATCTCAAATCAGCTGTAGACATGATGTGTCCCAATATTTTTGTTCATATAGTTTATAAACATCAATATTTCCTTAAAGTTTAATGGCAGATTTTTCTTCCTAAGTGAGATGTGAAGAAAGCAGATGTTAGTTGTGGTAGAAAATTATTATTTACAGTCAAAACATGAAAAATATTTAAGAAATTTAGGGGTAGAAGGTTTAAAATCATAATATTAAAATAAATAAATACTACTACTACTACTACTACTACTACTACTACTACTACTACTACTACTACTACTACTACTAATAATAATAATAATAATAATAATCTTTGCATTGCATTGGTTAGTTTGATTAAAATAGTTTTTTTTTTAATCCATGTCTATGATTTTAAAACCTTTAAATTCCTAAAATATTTTTTTGTGTTCTGACTGTAAATAATAATCTTCTACCACATCTAACCATCTACTTTCTTCACATCTCACTTAGGTAGAAAAATCACCCATTAAACTTTAAAGAAATATTGATGTTTATAAACTATATGGACAAAAATATTGGGACACATCCTGTCTAGAGCTGATTTGAGATGTAAACATGAATATTTCCTTAAAGTTCAGTGGATGATTTTTCTACGTAAGTGAGATGTGAAGAAAGTAGATGGTTAGATGTGGTAGAAGATTATTATTTACAGTCAGAGCAGGAAAAATATTTAAGAAATTTAGAGGTAGAAGGTTTAAATTCATAATAAAAAAAAAAAAAAAAAAATAATAATAATAATAATGATAGTAATCATTGCATTGGTTAGTTTGGTTAAAATGGATTTCTTTTTTCTTAATCCACGTCTATGATTTTAAATGTTCTACCTTTAAATTCCTAAAATATTTTTTGTGCTCTGACTGTAAATAATAATCTTCTGCCACATCTAACCATCTACTTTCTTCAAATCTCACTTAGGAAGAAAAATCTGCCATTAAATTTTAAAGAAATATTGAGGCTTATAAACTATATGGACAAAAATATTGGGACACATCATGGCTACAGCTGATTTGACATATAATCATCAATATTTCCTTAAAGTTCAATGGGTGATTTTTCTTCCTAAGTGAGATGTGAAGAAAGTAGATGGTTAGTTGTGGTAGAAAATTATCAATATTATTTATTATTTACAGTTAGAGCACAAAAAATATTTTTGGAACTTAAAGGTAGAATGTTTAAAATCAGTCATGCATAAAAAAAAAAAAACAAACAAACCAAAAAGCATAATCAACGTTGAGAGAAATTAAATAAAAAAACATCTCTGAGGCATTTTGGAAGCAAAGATAACAATTTAAACAAAACTAACCAACGCAATGATACTTATCCTGATATAAAACTATATTATTACATTAGTTGTTATCGTTTTGCATCCCGGACCCATGTTAGAAAAGAAACACCTGAACTCAACGTGTCCCAATACTTTTGTCCATATAGTGTAGGCTGCTGAATTCACTTTTAATCATGTAATAATAGTGAAATTCATCTGTGTTGCATTCATATCCCAGTCCAACACTACTTCCCTGCTTGTAAACCAATATGAAGTGACGGTTTACGGTGAAGGAGGAGGTGAATTAAACAACCTTTTAAGAGTTGTATCTTTTGCAGCGAAGCCTGTGCGTTAACCTCCCCGCAGCCTGAAGCCCGTGTCTGTTAGTGCCTCATCAGTATTGCTCCGCCTAACACCGAGTATTACGAGGCCTCGGGGGAGTCAGCGTGGATCAGATGATGCTTCTGCTGCGGTGGAGACGAGCAAAAGCAACACCAGCACCGTTAAAATCCTCCTCTGTGCACTCTTTGTTTGCGTTGGCGTCCTTACATTTATATACCTGCTGTATATATCTCCCTTAGATGGTCATGTGTTACTTAAATATAGCTCCTCTGATGGGATTCAAAGCTGTTGTGCATTTATAAAAAAAAAAAAATGGGGAAGAAGTGAATGGGATGAGGCTTGTAAAACATATGGCTTTTTATTTAATTGGAATGATATTGTAACATTAAAATCAAATTAAACATGAACACCTATCAACATGTGTGTGGGATTTTTTTTCTTTTTGCTCTCTTTTTTTTTTTTTTTTTTTTTTTTTTTTTTAGAAACAAATACATGGGGGTTCATATTTTTCCCATCGCATTTACATAGAGAATGAAAAAAAAAAAAAAAAATACAAAACACAGAGCAAAACCACATCAGTAAACCATAATCGGACGTGTACAAGACAACATTCTTGTTCATTCATTTAAAAAAAAAGAAAAAAAAAAGAAAAAAAGGAGAAGAAAATGAACAAAAGTAAATTAAAACATGTAGCTAATGTTAGTGGTGATGTCAACCTATTTTATACAGTATATTTTTTGGTTTCTTTGCGATAACAAATCACTCTATTCACAAAATGTACAGCTAATAAACCGTTTTGTTTTTTTTTTTTTTAAGGTGTGCTCTTATGTGGGGCTTCTATTATTAGTCTTATTATTATCATTATTATTATCATTATAAATTGCATTTTTTTGTCTTTGTTTCTCAGTGTTTGACTCATTCACAGTACATGTCACACAGCATCGGATCTCCTCGTCCAATCAGTCAGTCAGTCAGTCAGGATACTGCAAGCGACCACACAAACCATACGAGAACGGCGTCTTTATCAAGTCTAGATGTCTTTACACCGTCAGCTTTTCAATCCTGATCAATCAAGTATTTTTGAGTATTTTTATTTTTTGCTTTTATTTACAACAGAGCCCGTGCCTGAAATACTGCTGTTAATCACAAATTCGACAAACAGGAAAAGAGTTGGCGGGCCCTTTTTAATACTGCATCCCCCCTTTCGCACGAGAAAAAAAAAAACACTGGAAGGGTTTAATTGTTTTTTTTTTTGTTTTTTTTTCAACTATACACACCTGCGGAATGAAAAATCTTTGGTCAACATTAGCGGTATGCAACAACCAGAACGATAAAAGACAGCTCATAGAACACCATACAATAAATTATTGTTTCAAGTCCACAAATACTATAGCTTCTCGGCGAGAGATTCATAATGAAATGACACAGTTGAAATGACACGTGTAAAGGTTACTTCACTACGTTATTACGCACACAGCTCCACGGGGTAAAAAGTAGGGGGGGGGGGGTAAAGGGGGGTAAGGGGGCGGGGCAGGAGATGAGACGTCTGACAACGAAAAACACCGATAAAGCAATCACTCGCTTCGTAACAGTTTCTTGACTCAACTTACACTTTTTGACAAAACATGGAAGATTCAGTTCATACGAGTGGAAGTTGGTTACTGGGCAACAAGGCTGACCAATAGGAGGGAAGGATTGTCGGTTCTGCTGGATTGTTCAAGTTGTAAACAGGCAGATAAATAATAGAATCAACACTGGGATTGGTTGGTTTGGACGTGTGATCAGTTACAGATATGACTTCAAGATGGAAGGGCTGGGTGATGAAAATGAAAGATGACAGTAGTTGTTATGGTCAGTGAATCTTTTGGTAATTGGATTTTCTTTTCAGAAACCAAACAAAAATTGATATTTGCTTTAAAATAGAAGAATTCAAATTGAAATTAAAATAAAAATTTCAAGGCGTTTTTCTTTTTCAGTGTCAAAACAGATAAACCAAATTTTTAAAAAAAACAGAATGATTTTATTTTTTTTTTCCTAATAACAAAAAAGAAAGTTACTACCTGGCAGAAATGGAAAAAAAACAAAAACAAAAATGCCTAATGTTTTTCATTTTCTGAGACCAGATGTTGTCATTTTCAAGGAATGGGTCAGTGTACCATTTGGTAATTGGATTTTCTTTTCGGAAACAAAAGAAAAACTAGTGGTTAATTGGTTTTCGTTTTAAAATAGACTAATCAAAATTGAATTTGAAGGCATTTTTCAGTGTCAAAACAGATAAACCAAATTCAAAAAACAGACTGATTTTCATTTTCTCTTTCTAATAACAAAAAAGAAAGTTACTACCTGGCAGAAATGGAAAAACAGACCAAAAATGCCTAATTTTTTTCATTTTCTGAGACCAGATGTCATTTTTTAAGGAAAGAGCGCTAATGGGTCAGTGTATCATTTGGTAATTGGATTTTCTTTTCGGAAACAAAAGAAAAACTAGAGGTTAATTGTTTTTTGTTTTAAAATAGACTAATCAAAATTGAATTTGAAGGCGTTTTTCAGTGTCAAAACAGATAAAACAAATTTTAAAACAGATTGAACTTCATTTTCTCTTTCTAATAACAAAAAAGAAAGTTACTACCAGACAGAAATGGAAAAACAGATAAAAAATACCAAATGTTTTTCATTTTCTGAGACCAGATGTCATTTTTCAAGGAAAGAGCGCTAATGGGTCTGTGTATCATTTGGTAATTGGATTTTCTTTTCGGAAACAAAAAAAACTATTGGTTAATTGGTTTTCATTTTAAAATAGACTAATCAAAATTGAATTTGAAGGTGTTTTTCAGTGTCAAAACAGATAAACCAAATTTAAAAAAACAGACTGATTTTCGTTTTCTTTTTCTAATAACAACAAGGAGGTTACTACCTGGCAGAAATGGAAAAAAAAAAACAAAAATGCCAAATGTTTTTTATTTTCTGAGACCAGATGTTGTCATTTTTCAAGGAAAGAGCGCTAATGGGTCTGTGTATCATTTGGTAATTGGATTTTCTTTTCGGAAACAAAAAAAAACTATTGGTTAATTGGTTTTCATTTTAAAATAGACTACTCAAAATTGAATTTGAAGGTGTTTTTCAGTCAAAACAGATAAAACAAATTTAAAAAACAGATTGATTTTCATTTTCTTTTTCTAATAACAAAAAAGAAAGTTACTACCAGACAGAAATGGAAAAACAGACCAAAAATGCCAAATGTTTTTTATTTTCTGAGACCAGATGTTGTCATTTTTCAAGGAAAGAGAGCTAATGGGTCTGTGTATTATTTGGTAATTGGATTTTCTTTTCGGAAACAAAAAAAAACTATTGGTTAATTGGTTTTCATTTTAAAATAGACTAATCAAAATTGAATTTGAAGGTGTTTTTCAGAGTCAAAACAGATAAAACAAATTTAAAAAACAGATTGATTTTCATTTTCTTTTTCTAATAACAAAAAAGAAAGTTACTACCAGACAGAAATGGAAAAACAGACCAAAAATGCCTAATGTTTTTTATTTTCTGAGACCAGATGTTGACATTTTTCAAGGAAAGAGAGCTAATGGGTCAGTGTATCATCTGGTAATTGGATTTTCTTTTAGGAAACAAAAGAAATACTAGTGGTTTTCGTTTTAAAAGAGACTAATCAAAATTGAATTTGAAGGCGTTTTTCAGTGTCAAAACAGATAAACCAAATTTAAAAAACATTGATTTTCGTTTTCTCTTTCTAATAACAAAAAAGAAAGTTACTACCTGGCAGAAATGGAAAAACAGACCAAAAAATGCCTAATGTTTTTCATTTTCTGAGACCAGATGTTGTCATTTTTAAGGTAAGAGTGCTAATGCCTAGGTCACAGAGATTCTCACAAATGATGGCTTTGTACGAATCTTCCAGTTCGTATAAAATCTGGAGTTCGTAGACATTCGTGGAGGGAGCTTGGTTAGAGCATGGTTAACACCGGATGTCGTCATTTTCAAGGAAAGAGCGCTAATGCCTGGGTCACAAAGATTCTTACGAACGCCTTTAAAGTCGATTTTAATTCCTCTATTTTAAAATGAAGATCAATTAACCACTAGTTTTTCTTTTAAGAAAATCCAATTACCAAAAGATACACTAACCAGGGAGCATGTCTACGATGTCCAGATTTCGTACAAACCCACTGTTCGTGAGAGTCTTTGTGACCTAAGCATTAGCGCTCTTTCCTTGAAAATGACAACATTCAGTCTCAGAAAATGACAAAAAAAAACAGCCGTGTTTAGCCCGTTTTTCCCTTTCTATGAGGTAGTAACTTTTTTTATTAGAAAGAGAAAATGAAAATCAATCCGATTTTTATATTTGGTTTATCTGTTTTGACACTGAAAAAGAAAAACGCCTTAAAATTCAATTTTTTTCTTCTATTTCAAAGCGAAAATCAGTTAACCACTAGTTTTTGTTTGGTTTCTGAAAAGAAAATCCAATTACCAAAACATACACTGACCTATTATGATAAAAATGTTTGACTTGAGGTTTTATTTTGTTTACCTCTGGAAAGCCTCATGTTCTACCTGTTATGTCATAAATGGTTGGTCATAAAAAAACAGTTTAACACCATACGTTCAACTTTCATTCAGGAAGAAAAATCAGCCTTTAACCCTCAAAGACCTGTAACTATTTTACCGCTATTGATCATAATATTATCCTCTGCAGACTACATTGCTTCATATTGAAAATCAGGTATGTTCCCATGTTTTATTTACTGACAATGTCGATCAAACCTCTACATCATAAATTCAAAGGTTATTATATTAAAACAGAGAAAATGTTTGATTTTTTTCAGCAAAATATATCATTAACTGAACATAAAAACTAGCATCTACATCCACTGTCATTGATCCAACTCCATGGGTTTTACAGGTGAATCAATGTTGTAGAAGATGACGGTGTTTCCACGGTAACTACGGAGCCTCTGAACATCCAAATGGGTCATATCTGATGACCATGAAAAGACGAATAATTGCATTTTACATCGATTATTTACATATATTGAAAGGATTAGCTGTTAAAAAGTTGCATAACATTTTATTTTAGTTGTCTGTGGTTGTTTAGGTCTTTTAGGGTTAAAGTCAAAGGAGATTATTACTTGATTTTAATTATTATCCGTACGTTTCAATATGAAAGTGTCACCCAGCCCTACATCTGAATGTTAAGAATACAGATCCACATGCTTTGCTGTGGCCAGAATTGAGCAAAAACAACATATTCTTAACTCTAAACATTTAGATTTTTAGTGTTTTTATGGCAACTGTAATGTATTTTAATTACATTATTCCTGAACATTGACCACAATGTGATCAGATTTTGCTTCAGAGAGCAGAGGCTGCACTATCCACAACAATTTAACTCCTAAATAATGTCAGCATGGGCTAAGTTATGGGATTTAAAAGTGCTTATTGGCGAGCCTTTTTTTTTCTTTTCTTTTCTTTTTGGTGCCCAGATATATAAAAACATACAACAACAACAGCAACAACAACAAAAAAAGAGACAATTGAAACAAAGAAAATCAGTCATGTAGGCATAAAAGCTCAACGAATATCTACTCCTGGTCCATGGCGGCCCCTGAGCTGACTGCTAGGTTCCTGTGGAGGTTGGGGTTCTGGCTGTGCCTGTTTCGGCTTCGTACAGAGGAGAAGGACGTATCGCAGCCCGGGACTTTACATTTGTGAAGCAGGCGCAGATGAACAGTCTTATAATGGGCCCTGAACGTGCCCTTGTTGCTGTAGACCTTTTGGCAAACGTGGCAGGTTATTGGAGATCCACCCCCACCTCCCTGAAGCCCTCCCTGAACTCCCCCAACACATCCGAGGGTCCTCTCCCCCTCCAGTGCCAGCTCCTGGCCCCCGGGCTTCCCCACGCTGATCCCATCACAGCTTTCATCGCTGTCCTCCATTGGGAGCGCCTCCTCATCCTCTTCAATCCCTTCCTCGCTACCGGCCCCATCTGAGTCCCAGGAAGACCGAGCGTTGCTGCCGCGAGGTGGAGCGTACGAGGAGGTACTCAAGTCCAAGACCGCCCCATCCTCCCCACCTCCGACACGTTCCCCCCCTACTCCTCCTCCTCCACCTCCTAGTCCCTCCAGCTCCCCCGCAGGAGACACCTCAGTACTGTCTGGTGTGGTGGACATTTTGCTCATGGGGAAGACCAGGCCCATGCGGTTGTGTCCTCGGAAAATGACCGAGGTCTGGCTGGTCGGGTCTCTCTGGTCCCGATGGAGCAGGTCTCTGTCGAGCTGGTCCTGGCAGTAGTCCGACAGGCCCAGAGAGTCTCTGTCTCTGCATTTGGACGAGGGCGAGTACAGGGCGCTGGTGGGGCTGAAGGTGTCTTTGGTCAGCAGCTTGTGGTGCAGGTTCAAATTAGCGCTGTGTCTGGAGAGCACACATGAACATCAGTGAAAAAAACAGTTCTACAGTCAAATCTGAGAGACTTCAAAAGCAGATATTAAATATACATATACAGGGTGGGGAAGCAAAATTTACAATATTTTGAGGCAGGGATTGAAAGACAGTGTATGACCAATTAGTTTATTGAAAGTCATGAGAATTTATTTACCACAAGAAAACTGACATAATAGAAAATGTTTTTATTCTATGTGTCCTCCTTCTTTCTCAATAAATGCCTTCACACGCTTCCTGAAACTTGTGCAAGTGTTCCTCAAATATTCGGGTGACAACTTCTCCCATTCTTCTTTAACAGTATCTTCCAGACTTTCTCCTAATAGTTTTGCTCATAGTCATTCTCTTCTTTCCATTATAAACAGTCTTTATGGACACTCCAACTATTTTTGAAATCTCCTTTGGTGTGACGAGTGCATTCAGCAAATCACACACTCTTTGACGTTTGCTTTCCTGATTACTCATATGGGCAAAATTTTCTGAAAAGGTATGAATAATAGTGTTAGGTATGATTATGACATCAATATATTTTTGGTTTCAAAACAATTGATGTAGTGCCTGCTGAGAAAAAACAACTAAATGTTCATTGTAAATTTTGCTTCCCCACCCTGTATATTTTGCACCATTTTTGACTGCCTGCAGCCATGTCAGTGCTAAATTAGCAAAGCATTAGATGATGAAAATTCAAGAACCTTTTCCTTTCATTTACAGCAGAAGATTTTTGTTTTGTTTATGAAGAATTTTGAGGTTTAAAATACATCGTTTGATTATTTGTTCTTATATACAAACAAACGTCGGTCAGTGAGACGTTGTTTAAAAGATCAGTGAGAGATACACTTGTGGACCACTGCACCTGTTTTTAGCTTTTCTATTTGTTATATGTTACTGTGATCGCTTCTACTGTCCATCCTGTTTGTTTGTTGTACATATAATCTGTTCTGTTGTTTGTTGTACATGCAACCTGTGCTGCTATTTATTCTGTTTGTATGCTGCCTCTTGGCCAGACCATTAATACCCCGCCCCCCAATGGGGTGGCAAGGGGTATTGTTATTGGTTTGGTTTGGTTTGTTTGTTTGTTATCACTCTAGTAGCAAAACTATTGGTTGAATTCATACCAAATTTGGTTTATCGATTGCCAGTTACCCAGAATAGATCTCATTACTTTTTGGGAACAGTAGGTCAAAGTTCAATTTTTTTTATGAATTTTATAAAAAAAAAAAAAAAAATCCCCCATTTACTTGCAATGGGTGAAATTTCATGTCAATAAAAACATCAATTTTGTTTCAATTTACTTCAGACTTGGCACATATATAGTGGCAATTGATATGCTGACATTGGCGCACGTGTAGACATGATGATATCAGCTGGATCGATGCCAAAATAAGCTACAATACGTATGAGGGGCGGGGCTTGTTGTGCCTGGAACCACTTGTAAATGAGAATCAGTTCCAAACTGACTTAACTGGTTAACCCTCCAGTACCCGGGTGTGCTTTTTAGGCACACTTTGCACTTCATGTTAAAAAACTTTGTTATTTTTCACAATTTAAATAAGGTTAGAATTCAAAAGTTGTTCATTTTTGCACGATCTTTAAAATTCTGGCCACCGACTAAAATTTGCACATTGTAAACAAAAGAAAATTACCAGACTAGCATCTTTCTCCCAAGTGTGCATAAAACGCACTATCTCTTCCATTTGATATGCACGATTAGGACTGACCTTGATTTACAAAAATAAAATCAAATTAGAGCAGAAAAATAAATCAATGTATAATATTTAATAGTTTGATTTATTGGTGTGCCATTTTGGCACACTTGGAGACAGATGCTAGTATTTTTGAACATTTGACCTAGCGCCAAAAATAATGATGCAAATTAACCGATGTTGGAGTTAATCATTGACATATGCCAGGCTGCAAAAAGCAAATAATATGTGATCCACTTTTTATGTAGTATATTGAAAAAAAATATTTTTTTTGTGTTTTTTGCATCCAAAAAAATGGTTTGTTTACATTACAAACATGGCATTTAAAGGGTTAAAAAATGTGACAATTATTGAGTATTTGGTATTTTTATTTACGGCTCAAGTTGAAATAGAAAAAAGTGTAAAAGAATTAAAAACAAACTGTATGAAAACTTTTTTGACATTTTTCCACAAGTGTGCCAAAAAGGCACACTTGGTGCTTAGTAAGGGCCTTGGTGGACAGGGATGCCGGAGGGTTAAATAAAGGTTAAATAAATAAATAAAGTATAAAAGGTACAATACATTAACTAGTTACAATCATCAAATCAGATATACTTCTATTTGACCAATGGAAGTGTTAAAGTCCAACAAATGCATAGTTTTCATCTGCCAGTATGGGTGTTTGGTACATTTGTACATATTGATTTCAACGCCTATGTTTTCTGATATTGACTGGTATGAAAATGTTTTTTTTTTCCAGACTGTATAATCCAAAAAATGCTGAGCAGATGTTAACCTTTTAACTCCCACCTCTTTTCATGGATCCTAACCCTAGGGTTTCTAAGAGGAAGCGAAAGGTCAATATTTATCTTTTACATTTACATTGAAATGGACAGTCTCCTAGTTTCTATTTTTAACATGTAACTGAAACTACATCACTTCAAAATGGCACAAATATAACCCTGACTCAGTGAATGTTCAGAGGTGAAAATAAGCACTGATTGCACTGATGTCACACTCATTTTAGATAATAAAGTCTCTGTAAAACACTCCATGCCTGCACTCCACTGCCTCCATAACACTGTATACTTTACTACAGGATTCTCATGGGATCATACATGAAATGCTGAAATATACCGAATGCACTATTGTACAGGTTCTGCTACATGAGTCAGTCTGCGATGCCTGTACAACCATCTAAGACACAGCATTAAACTGATATATATGGACACAGTGCAGCTCTGTTTATACATTAACTGTCTGTGTTATGGATAGGACCACACAAGTGAAGTGTACACTGCATATAATGTCCATGTGTGAAGACTTCTTTCTTTTTTCCTAAATCTGCACAAGCCTTTGACATACGCAAATGGGGTTATTTACACAGCTCAGACTCATACATTTGCATGCATGTATTAAGAGTAATTTGATAGTCAAGCAAAACAGCTTCAAGTTTTTATTTTACTAAAACTCCAGCGGCACGCTACATTGATTTACTTCTTCTTTCAGTCAGTCTTTAGCACTACACTGTTATTCTGGACATGACAATAAGCTGAGTTTGATGTGCATATTGCATATTGCATATCCAAATCAGGCCTTAAATATGTTATTCAGCTCTTAAAAGCATCCTTTGGACAGTGCATTCAGAGTTTGCATCTCATTCAATAGGGGTTCTGGCCATAGCTTGCAACAAATGGCCTCCTGTCTTTTTGTTTTATATACAGGGGTTGGACAAAATAATGGAAACACCTTCTATGATGCCACAATGTTAGGTGTTTCCATTATTTTGTCCAACCCCTGTATGTATATATACAGGGGCACCAATTGGACCGGGGGTGGTGGTGAACAATGTCACTTATACTGTGAAAACAAAAACGCAACTTAACATGCTTTCAACCGACTTCTAAACCTGTCTTGTACAGCGGCTCTTGCACGAAATTTTCACAACTTCTATATCCACTGGACCCCCCCAAATACTGGGCCCATGAATTTATTATGTTTACCCCCCCTTATCGATGCCCCAGTATATATAAATAGCCAGCAAAAGGCTCTATGCACAGCCCCACTACTTCCTGAACTTCAGGTGGCTCCTTTATTTCCAGTCTTTCATTATTGGACACACTGGTTAATCCAGATGTGCCTAATTAATCAGTTGTCACAACAAGAAGTAGCAGACACACCTGGATTAATCAGTGTATCCAATAATGAAAGACAGGAAATAAAGGACCCACCTGAAGTTCAGGAAGTAGTGGGGCTGTGCATGGAGCCCATTGGCAAAGGTGGTGTAGAGATGCATGACCAAAAGAAAAGCACATTTTTATGGCCAGTGGAAATACGTCTACTTTTGAACTTAGTGGTTGACACGGTTTTGCATGATTAAAGGTCTGCTTTTGGTGAAAAACTAAAAAAAATCCTATTTATCCTTTTAAGTTGTTGAGTTTCAACTTAATTGGAGTATTCAGTGCAAGTAGATACTGCAATATTAGGGGAATTTTCATTTTCATTCATGTTAACACCATGTTTTTTTTGGTAAAATCAGTCGACTGGTTGTTGAACTGCAAACTGAATGTGTAGAAAAGGAACAGCGCTGAGTTGGCCAGTCAATGCAACTTGGAAATCATTAAATAGTATAAGTTTACACATGCAAAAAGTGTTATTAACTATGCATGTAAAGACAGGGTGGCGGCATCTTACCTGTCTCTGCTCCTCCGTGAGGGGAAGGCAGCATTGCAGCCCTCCACTGTGCACATGTGCATCTCCTTCAAGTGGACGTTCTGGTAGTGCATCTTGACGCTGTACGGATTCTTAAAGGTCTTGCGGCAGATCTCACAGTGGTGCGGCAGGTCAGCGTCGGGATCGAAGTGAGACAAACCCGAGTCGCCGTAGTCTTCGATGCAGCTGTCGGACCTGTCCTTGTCCTGGTCCAGGAGCTGAGGAGAGCCCCCGTTGGTCAGCCGGTGCTCCATGTCGTTCCACCTGAGCTCCGACACGGCGGTGGCCAGATGACCTCTGTCCTCCCGGTCTTCGTTGCCGTTGGGTTCTTGGTGGAGTACATGGTTATCTGACAGTTTGCTTTCATATGGTGAGGATGCACACGTGATGACCCCCGCTTCCAGCTGCTGTGGTCTGCCATCTTCTCTTTCCATCATCTCTTTGTCTGAAGTTTCCTCCAACACATGCTTGATTTCCCTGTCCTTCTCTTCGCCGTTGTAAGACCCTCTCTCCATCTCCTCCTCATGTTTTCTATAGCCTTCAGGGCTGTCATACTCCTCTTTGTCCCTGCCCTGTAAAGGAGCCTCATCCTCAGAGCTACTCCCCTTATCCATCTGCGCATCCAGCTCCACCGCCTCCTTTTCTATCTTTATTGGCATGCTCGACTTCCGAGACTTTTTCTTTGGTATGGGGTCTGTCATACAGGCCTCTGGGACTGTGGTGGGTTTGACAGGCACAGAGGAGGACAACAAGGGCAGAGAGGGTAATGTACCTGGGGTATTCGCGAGCTCTGCTGGGGTAACCAGGCTGCGGTAGAAAGGTAACACTGGCTGAACTGTTTTTAAGTTGGGGAACAGGATGCCGCTCTGGCCCATACTGGAGAACGAGCTGTTGTTGAGTTTGGAGCCCGTGTCCACATGACTCACCATGTAGCTTGGCATCGATTTATGATTCTCTGCAGGGATGGGGCTGCCGTATTCAGACCTCTTCTCTCCTTGGGAGCCTTCATCAGCGGACAAGCTGCCTCGCAGGTCTTTGTCCCGGTTATTGCGGTTCATAGGCATGTGCAGGCGTGGGTTTGGGTTTGCACTGTGCCGATTGCGACTACGCAGCGAGCTGAACACCATGTTGCAGCCTTCTATGGTACACTTGTGCTTTATCTTCAGGTGCACTGCATTGTAGTGGATTTTCAGAGTGCCTTTGTCATAAAATGTCTTCTCACAGGCGTTGCAGAACACACGGCCCTTCTTCAGGGAGCCCCCTCCCCCACCATTTCCAGATACTGATCCGCCGCTGCTACCGTTCCTGTCTAGGGAACGCAGCTTGCCCTCAGGTGACATCTGTGTTATCTCAGAGCTCATTGAAGGTGTGCAGGGCGTTGAGGGTCCATCGGAGTAGTTGTCACTGGTGGAGAAGTCCTCTGGTTCAATCTTTGTAGTGGTGGAGAGGCTGTCCAACTGTTTCTCTGCGCTTCGGTCTAGATCAGCCACAAATGAAGCAGAGCCCGACCCGAGCATGCTGTTCTCTGGAGGGTGTGAATGAGGGACGGGGTTGTCCCTCCCTAGACTGTCTCGTCCTTGTTCTTCTCGTCTCTGACTCTGCTCTACTGACCCGCGACATGGCTGCTGCTGATGTTGCTGGTGTTGTTGCAACATCCCGGTCTGCGAGCCCAGAAACGGAGCAGGGACCGACCCCAGCAGCTGGAAGGGCAGCATGAACGCCATGCTGTTGATGAAGTTCTCAAAGTGGTGCATGCTGTTGCCACCCAGCTTCTCCACCTTGGTTGTCGACAGGTTTGCGGCAGTGCGCGGGGTGTTACGCTCGATGAAAGTGCGAATGTCAGAGTTGGTACGAGTGCTGGGAACCAACACCGCTTGGCCCTCTTTGTCCTGCAAAGCCATCAGCTCCACTATGGACTTGGTCTCTCCAAAACGTAGAAACTGCTGCAGCGTGGCAATCTCCTCCTCGAATGTCATGATGGCCCACCGGTCTAGCACCTTTCCAGCTACATCCTAAAAGCAGGACAGGAAGAAAGTAGACGGGAACACAGTGCAGGTAGAGAAAAGAGGACGTTGCAAGGTTATGAGAAAGATTGAGAAGGAGAGGGGAAGTGAAAGAGAAGAGAAAGCAATTTCATCATTAGCATTATAAGTGTCTGTTAGGTTGCTCATACATATTCACAGAGCGAGTTAGATGACACACCCTATAAAGCAGACTGGCAGGGCAGCTAAATAAAGGAATCAGATGGACTGTTAATACAAGCGGGCAGCGCGAAACCCTGAGAACCCTCATTACACAGACACACGGCGTTTCATCTTGCAGGTCATTTCTCTTCATTTAAATCATGTGGATTTACTCGCTGTGTAGAAGCAGACAGTGACACACTTCACACACACACACACACACACACACACACGCGCACACACACACATTCACAGGCTGAGAACATGCATAAGAGCATGCTAACAGACGCTCATACACACTCTCCCAGAGGCATGCAAAAGTAAATACATGCACAAACATACCACACACACATACATACATACATGCACACAAGTAAAGGAGGGGTGATCAGAAGGAGCTTCACATTGATCAAGCGGGTCCTCACTCCCTTAGCCCAGCTGTAATCACATGTGAGTTCGGGCGTCTTTGAAAGTGAAGAGCAGCTTCGTGCCGTAACCATGATTAATATTTCATCACAGAGCATTCATTGAGCGTCTGTCGAGGATTCTGACTCTGCGTTCGCCATTAGATGAGCTAACATGAATTAAACGCAGCCCAACTTGAATACTTGATGATATACTAATCGAAGTGAGAGCTCGCGCTGACACAGTGCCTGCAGCCCAGCTCAGGCTTCGGCCCAGCTTGGCTTCAGCTTGAGAGGAAATCTGGAGCAAAAGACATAATATTTACAAATCAACCACGGGGCGGTTTGGAGACCTCCCCGTGCTGGCGGTACCATCGCAACGAGCGTGGACCCCGTCAACCGGGAGTACCAGGAGAGCTCATGGCGATGGCCGCTACCTCACATCCCCACTTCCTCCTACAAGCCTTTGCTTTCTTCATCTATCATCCATCCACCTCCTCCTCCTCCCTTTTCGTCAAAAATTCCTTCTGTCCCTCCCTTCTTACTCTTGCTCAGCCCATCACTGCTATAGCCCTGCTTACATTTAATCTGGATTTCACTGGAGAGTTTTACTGTCCTGGCCTGAACTGCAAGTCTATTTTTGGGAGAAATATGCTTATTTAGATTCTTTTATGATATGGTATATGTGATTTCTGCATAACTTTTTATTTAAATAGTATACACATCAGATACTACATATTAACCCTTTCATGCACCGTCTACTCCAGTGGACAGTTCTACTCCAGCTGTTCTCTTGCATATTCATGCGTTTTGTTGTTTTAGTTCCATATCAGCAAACACAGTGGACGCTGATGCACCATCCCATACACTGTAATTCAGATCATTACTGTAACTTTATTGTTCTTGATAAACCTGATCTGCACTAACATGTCTGAGTGTAAATCAATTGTTATTTGTTAGACAAGAAGGTTTTTTTTTTTGCATATTATCTCCATGAAGTGAGTAATTACTAGCATTAGAATATGTTAAAATGTGAGAAGACATCAGATTAGTAGCATTAAAAATGTTTTTATTTCATTGTTTTCATATCACTTTCTGATATTGGGTTTTAAACACATGTTTCTTTACTTCAAAAATGAAATGCATGGATATTTTTGTAACTCCATGGAAAAAAAAAACTCGATCGCATTGTTTTTTTCATGGCTAAACACTGAAGAAAAAAATCTTGACTAAGGTTCTCATAATTCGTGCATGAAAGGGTTAATAATGAGTTGGACAGGTATTGATATACTGTGAGTCAGTGTTGGAACAACGTAGTAATATTATAAAATATGAATAGATGTATTAGATATGGCTATAATTTTAACCCTTTAAGTGCCAAAGTTGCAATATTGTGACAAGCAACATAAGTGAACGAAACAGGTGGCTTTTTGAAATGTTGACAACAAAATTTTACATAAAAAAAAAAAAAAACAAAAAAAACTCCAGTGCCAAAAGGGTTAACATGGGGTCATTAGAATACTCTGTCTAGCCCTTTCATGCATGAATTATGAGAACCTTAATCAAGATTTTTCTTTCCTGAGTGTTTTTATTCCTATTTCGGCATGAAAAAAAAACAATGCAATTGAATTTTTTTATGAATCTGTTTTTCACAGAGTTACAAAAATGTCCACTCAGCTGGACAGCATGCATTTGATTTTTGAAGCAAAGAAATGTATATTTAAAACCTATCATCATAAAGTGATATATTGTGTGAAAACTATGAAATATATATATATTTTTAACGCAGCTAATCTCATGTTTTCACACATTTTATCATATTCTAATACTAGTTATGGAGATAAAACGCAAAAGAAAAAAAAACATTTTGTTTGAGAAAATTAGCAGTTGATTTACACTCAAACATGTTAGTGCAGATCAGGTTAATCAAGAACAGCAAAGTTACAGGAATGGTGTGAATGTCAGTGTAGATGATGCATGAGCATCCACTGTGTTGGTTGATATCCTCCTGAGACCCAGGAAAGTGAACATTTTTGGCTTTTTTTTTTTTTTTTTTTTTTACATTAAACAGTCATCTTGATTGGAAACTGCATAATGCAACAATTTTTTCAGATACATTTTAAAAATTATTTTCATTTATTTATTTTTTAATGAAATGTCCTTCGCAATGAACAGCATTTTTTTTTTTTTTTATTAAAACTGTCAAACTTTTGTCCCCTACAGAGGACAAAAATGCATTGTTGGGTCTCAGGAGGACATGGAACTAACACAACTAAACCCATGAATATACAAGAGAACAGCTGGAGAATAGGTGTCCACTGTAGTGACCACTATGCATGAAAGGGCTAGACTAATACAAACACTAATAATTTTCCCACTCATTTAAAATAACGACTTTTCTGCATACACAAGAATAAATTAACAACAAACACACAGGAAAACCTTAATTTCTGTGGGATTGTGGATAAATTATGCATCAGGTTACACTGTTTGCTGCAGAAGAAGAGGCCTCAGTCTCTAACTACACTAAATCATGATAGTTTTTTTAGTGTTTTTTTTTTTTTATCATAGAGATTTCTCCACCACACTGCTTAAGCATAGCATAACAGGTAATGCACTGACTTAAAAAAACCCAAACTGTGGCGCTGTAATTGCAAAAGCAACCCTTATATAAAGAAATGTACATATATGTAGAAATCTGCCACGGTTGTTGTCATTTAAGGCAAAGACACGCAGGTACATGTTCATTACACAAAGCAATGGGAATGTGTCAAATGGGCTGTGATGTCTTTATTTGCATCTCCACAGATTCTCACAAATCGCACCAGAGGGCGTTTTAAAGAAATCTCTGCAAAACATATGGATTTAGCAAAATACCTCTGTGAGTGAACAGGGCATTAGATTCTTAAAATAAGAAGATTTTTTAA
Source organism: Sphaeramia orbicularis (assembly GCF_902148855.1). NCBI lineage: Eukaryota > Metazoa > Chordata > Actinopteri > Kurtiformes > Apogonidae > Sphaeramia > Sphaeramia orbicularis. The sequence goes on along the minus strand of NC_043959.1, from coordinate 23,823,371 downwards.
GTGTCTGAATTTTAGAAGATATGACCAATTTCCCAGAAGCATCTAATTTAACTATGTACAGTCCACCTGTCTGCGCACAACACAGATAATGGAGTTAACTATGTATTTTTTCCATTCATCTCATACTGTGTGAAACTATATAAAACTGCCACATCAGCTGACATTTGTATTTCTAAATGATCTGTTCCAAGACAGAAGAAGCGCTGCAACTGAACTGTAAATCTGTAAATTCATTTCTGACATTATGATCCTTGTTAAACCATATTTCGCTCTAAGTTGGTACAAAAAAATACAAGGTCAAGGAAAGAAAAAGAAAAAAAGAAATCAAGCCTTCATTCTTTTGGCAGACAGAAACATTACACTGCTTTTGTGTTTCCATAAACTTATACATCTGCAGTAAGAGTTCACATCCAGTCCAGTTTATGTCAGAGTATTGTGTGAACGCCATATTTATTCACATTGTTAAACGCAATAATAATGTTAAATAATGTCAAATAAAATATGCTGTTGTTCCTGCAGACCACAGGTGTCAAACATGCGGCCCGGGGGCCAAATCCGGCCCGCCAAAGGGTCCAATCTGGCCCGTAGGATGAATTTGTGAAATGCAAAAATTACACTGAAGATAATAACAATCAATAGTGTAAAAATAATTTTAAATACACATATAAACCAATTAAATCTCAACTGGGTCAGACCAGAAAATACTGTCATAATAACCTATGAATAATGACAACTGCAGATTTAATCTTTGTTTTAGTGTAAAAAAGTAAAATTACATGAAACTGTTTATATTAACAAACTATCCTTTTACAAAAAATGTGAATTGCCCGAAGAAATATGAACAACGTGAAATGTCTTGAGAAAAGTAAATGTAATTTTATCAACATTGTGTATTTGTAATTGTAATGTAAGTTGTAACGTATATGTGTAATGATAAACTGATTAACTGAGGCAGCATATTGTTAAAATTGCACTTGTTTTTCTTAAGACATTTCAAGTTGTTCCTGTTATTCAGATTTTTAAGGAAACAATGTAGATACAAACATTATCATACTGTAATTTTACTTTTTTCACTGGTATTATTTTACTGGTTTGGCCCACTTGAGATCATATTGGAGTGAATGTGGCCCCTGAACTAAAATGAGTTTGACACCCCTGCTCCAGACCCACTAGCAATAATGTTCAGTGTGGAACCAACAGGAGTGGACCTTAGTACTAAAAAAAGTGTTGTTTTGAAGTTTGTGACACTACTGGCCAGACGCCTAATTCTGTTAAACTGGAAAAACAAAAATCCTCCGACTCATCAGGTTCTGTTGAAAGACATTAAGCAACACTTGCATCTGGAGAAAATCTAATTTTCACTAAAAGATAATGTAGTTATTTTATTGAATTTGGCAGCCCTTTATAGATTACTTTAATATTAAGTAAGTAAACAGCCCCCCCCCCCTCCTTTTTTTATGTGTGCGTACATGTGAGTGCAGGTGTCGTGTTCTTGTTCTGACATCACATATATTGGACACTGTATATTACTTTTTTTATATTTTCATTGTTCTAATTTCAATAAAAAGAGTAAAAAAATTTAAAAAAAGCTGTTGTTAAAGTCTTTTATTCTGTAGTGAAACACATTTTTTGTGTAAACAGACCAACATTGCTTCTTATATTTTCCAGTTCTGCTCTTAAAACACACACATGACATTAGTTTTGTCATCTTAATCTTACATTTTCCCCCAAAACTACTTCTTTTAACCTCAGCTTTGTTCAGGTAAGCGTTGATAAAGGTCAAAACAACACATATATGTACATAAAAACACCTCTGCTCACCTGGAGCACGTATCCTCGTATGTAGTCCTGCAGCGTCCAGTCGAGGGCGTTGAGGATCTGGATGACCTCCTCCTGCTTGAGGACGGAGAACAGGCGGTCCAGGAGGATCTTGAGGCGGATGGGGATGGCCTGGGTCCCGTACAGCATCAGGCTGCAGATGTCGAACACCACGTTGGAATGTACGATCTCCACCTGGCTGCTCTGGTACATGTGGTGCACCTTCAGTTTACTCAGAGCTGGAAAGGCAAGGCAGAATGAACCAGATTAGAGTTCACAAAAACAGAGCAACGGATACCGAAGTCAGACGTATGTTCAATAATAATCAAACATAAATATTAGCAGTGCAGGAAACTAAAGACTTTAACCCATAAAAACCCAGAGCTACTTTTATGACAGTTCTCTCTATTTAACTTTCTCTCTTCTTTCTTTAAGTGTTTTATCACCATTTACTATAATATTATCCTCTGAATTTTGCTTTTTTTTTTTGTGAAAATCATGTATTTTCCAATATTTAACCCCTTTCATGCATGAATTATGAGAACCTTAATCAAGATTTTTTTTTCCTGAGTGTTTTTATTCCTCTTTAGGCATGAAAAAAAACAATGCAATTAAAAATTTTCTTCTGAAAAATAAATAATAATAATAAAAAAAAAAAAATAACAATAATAATTAAATAAAAATAAAAATAAAATAAATATATAAATATTATATATATATATATATATATATATATATATATATATATATAATATATATATATATATATATATATATATAAAATAAAAAAATAATAATGAAAAAAAAAAAATCTTATGAACCTATTTTTCATGAAGTTGCAAAAATGTCCACTCAGCTGGACACCACACATTTAATTTTTAACGCACAGAAATATGTATTTACTGATAAATTGTGTGAAAACTATGGGGAGGCCTTGTGATTCTGGGGCTTTATGCTCAGGAGAGATCTACATAATGTTACCAGTTCATGCCAGAAAAGATATGTAGTGTCTTAAAACTTTAATAAAGATATGTGTAAAAAACGACAACAACAACGAAAAGAACAACAAAATCCCTGAATATACAAGAGAACAGCTGTAGAATAGCTGTCCACTGTAGTGACCAGTATGCATGAAAGGGTTAAATCAACTTGTTTTTCATGGAGTTACAAAAATGTCCACTCAGCTACACCATGAATTTTATTCTTGAAGCAAAAAAACATGTATTTAAAACCCAATATCATAAAGTGATATGAAAACAGTGAAATGAAACCATGTTTAATGCAGCTAATCTGATGTTTTCTCACATTTTAACATATTCTAATACTAGTTATTACTCACTTCATGGAGATAATATGCAAAAAATAAATATTAACAATTGATTTCCACTCAAGAACCAATCAAGAACAGCAAAGTTACAATAATGGTATGAATTGCAGTTTATGAGATGATGCATAAGTGTCCACTGTATTGGTTGATATGGAACTAAAACAACAAAACCCATTGAATATACATGAGTAAAGCTGTAGAGCACAGGTGTCAAACATGCGGCCCGGGGGCCAAAACTGGCCCGCCAAAGGTTCCAATCAGGCCCATGGGATAAATTTGCAAAGTGCAAGTTAGGGCATCAAACTCAAAAATTGTATCATAATAATCTATAAATAATGACAACACTTATTTTTTTCTCTTTGATTTAGTGCAAAAAGCATTAAATTATGAAAATATTTACATTAACAAACTATCCTTTAACAATAAAATGTGAATAACCTGAACAAATATGAACAACCTGAAATGTCTAAAGAAAATCAAGTGCAATTTTAACAATATTCTGCCTGTTACTAAATGTTTTGTGCCTTCATAGATCTGATCTGTAATGCATATGTATAAATGATAAGCCGAGGCATAATATTGATAAAATTGTGTTTATATTTCTTAACAAATTTCTTTTTTTTCAGGTTGTTCACATCCTTTTTGTTTGCATAGTTTGTAAACGTCAATATTGGCATAATTTAATGTAATTTTTTGCGCTAAGGCAATTTGGAGTTGTCATTTTTTATTGGCTATCATGCTATTATTTTACTGGTCCGGCCCACTTCAGATTAAATTGGGCTGAATGTGGCCCCCGAAAGAAAATGAGTTTGACACCCCTGCTGTAGAGTAACTGTCCACTGTAGTGACCACTATGCACGAAAGGGTTAATTTACTGATCACAAAAACTCATATTATAGTCGAGGGTTATTATATCAGAAACAGAGAAAACTGAAGAAAAAAAAAGACTTTTTCAGCAAATACAGTCATGAAAAAAATGATTAGACCACCCTTGTTTCTTCAATTTCTTGTTTGTTTTAATGCCTGGTACAACTAAAGGCACATTTATTTGGACAAAACAACAAAAATAGCTCATAATAGTTTAATTTCAGAGCTGATATCTATCCATTTTCCACGTTTTCTTGATAATAAACAAAATCACTTCAGTTCTTACATCAGTATCTATGGCATTGAACTGACAAAAACAGTGCTTTTAGGCATTCCATGTTTTCTTTTCTGTCGGTTTTAGTCACATGATACATACAGGAGTTAGTACTTCATTGCATAAACATTGTTTTTGATGACTTTTGATGGTCTAATAATTTTTTCCGCGACTGTAGATCAGTAACTGAACATAAAACAAGTGTCTCCATCCGCTGTCGTGAGTCAAACTCTATGGGTTTTACTGGTGAATCAATGTTGTAGAAGATGACGGTGTTTACGCGGTAACTACAGCCTCTGAACGTCCAGATGGGTCATATCTGATGACCATGAAAAGATGACAAACTGCATTTTACACCAATTATTTACATGTATTGATAGGATTAGTGGCTCTACAATTATTAAACATTTTTGATCAGTAGATGATTTTGTTCGTTAGTGGATGGGTTAAAATGTTCTGTAAAGTATAATGCAAATGATAAATGACAGTCATACACATTAAAATAGCAAGATATTAGCAGTGATTAACGTTTAAGCATTTAAAACATGACCAGAACAGGAAATAAATAAGCAAAATTCCTCTGTCACTTACAATTTGACACTTTGTGAATGCATCTATTTTTATTCAATCTCAGATCCTGTTCTACAGAGTTGGATTTAAGCTCATCTTCTCAGACTAAAAGCAAAGTTTCTCTGCAATAAAATTCACCATAAAAGTCCAATATGTCCTTTAAATTACAGTTTAGATCAGGGGTGTCAAACTCATTTTCTTTTAGGGGCCACATTCAGCCCAATTTGATCTCCAGTGGGCCGGACCAGTAAAATAATAACAGAATAACCTAGAAAATAATGACAACTTGAAATTTTTCTTTGTTTTAGTGCACAAAAAACCCATTAAATTAGGAAAATACTTACTTTTATAAACTATCCAAACAAAAAAGATGTGAACAACCTGAAAAAAAATGAAATTTCCTAAGAAAAATAAGTGCAATTTTAACAACATTATGCCTCTACATGTGTATTATGGATCAGATCTACAAAGACACTAAACTCTGAGTAACAGGCAGAAAATAGTTAAAATTGTGCTTAATTTTCTTTAGACATTTCAGGTTGTTCATATTTGTTCAGATTATTCACATTTTATTGTGACAGAACAGTTTGTAAATGTAAATATTTTCATAATTTAATGTTATTTTTTGCACTAAAACAAAGACAGACATTTGAAATTGTCATTATTTACGAACATAATGTAATTTTTATTTTTTTCACATCAAATCGAGAAGAAAATATGGAGTCATTATTTTTTGTAGGTTATTATGCTGTTATTATTTTACAGTAGCTCACATTGGTCTGTATGTGGAACCTCAAAATGAGTTCCACAGCCTTGACTGTGGAATTTTAACACTTTGCAAATTCATCCCAGGGGCCGGAATGGAACCTTTGGCGGGCCGGATTTGGCCCCCGGGCCGCTTGTTTGACACCCCTGGTTTAGATCATGCTTAATGCCAGCAGTAACAATGACACTGTAAAACTGTAATTACACACAGTTTAACCCTTTCATGCATACTGGTCACTACAGTGGACAGCTATTCTACTGCTGTTCTATTGTTTATTCATGGGTTTTGTTTTTTTAGTTCCATATCAGGACTTTTATGCATCATCCAAAACACTTCAATTCATACAATTACTGTAACTTTGCTGTTCTTCATAAACCTGATCTGCACTAACATGTTTGAGTGTGACTGTAATAAACAAACAATTTTTTTTTTTTTTTTTTTTTTGCATATCCTCCTGAGACCCAGCAATGCATTTTGTCCTCTGTGCATTACAAAGGACATTCCATTTAAAAAATCAATCAATAAATAAAAATAGTTTAAAAATGTATCTGAAAAAACTGTTGCATGATGCAGTTTCCAATCAAGACCATTTTTTAATGTAAAAAAGCTAAAACTGTCCATTTCCTGGGTCTCAGGAGGACAATATCTCCATGAAATGAGTAATAACTAATATTAGACTATGATCAAATATGAGAAAACAGTAGCAATTTAGCAATTAGTGGGATTAAAAATGTTTTTATTTCATAGTTTTCACACAGTATATCACTTTCTGATGATGAATTTTAAATAAATGTTTTTTTGCTTCAAAACTTAAATGCATGGTGTCCAGCTGAGTGGACATTTTTGTAACTCCATGAAAAATACGTTCATTAAAAAAAAAAAAAAAAAAAAAAAAAAATCAGTTGCATTGTTTTTTTCATGCGTAAAGCGGAACAAAAATACTCAAGAAAAAAATATTGACTAAAGTTCTCATAATTCGTGCATGAAAGGGTTAATTACAAATGACAGTGTTGTGTGTTTACAGTAGCTGCATGTGTGTACAGTAAAAAGATGACGATACAAGGGATAGAAGTCAACACAACTATTCCCACACTTTACTTCAGTTTCATTTATTCTGCTATTTTTGAGTTTAAAGTTTCCGCCTCCACTACGGTTCATTTAAAACTGACTTTACAGCAAAAATCGATATTTATAACTGCATATTAATGACATTATCACAGATCAGAGCAGCAGATTGGACCAGATTTGTACTTTTTTTTTTTTTTTTCCATCAGTGTGTGGTGAATTCTTACCATGTGCCACCCAGCCATGCTTGCAGTTTTCACACTGCCTCCTCTTCAGCTTCCCAGGCTTGAAGCTGTCACAGTTACAGTTCACCAAAGTGCAGCAGATAGCCTGTTAACACACACAAATACAACAGAAAGAATGCAAAATGAATACATGTGAAACCAGTCAGGACACGAGCACCAACAGGAGTCTTAACGGCGTAAAATATGGCTGCTTCCGATTTGGTATTTTAACACAAAATCAATATATCGTACAAAAATACACACATTGAATCACATCTAAATGAAGATTTTCTCCTGAATGACATTAAATCAATTGAATTTAGCAACACATACTTGATATAAATGACAACTTTTGTGTGTTTAGAAGAAAGGAAGCACTTGGAACTAAATGTCTGATACATTTAGTTTATTTTTGCACAGATAAAAGAAAAAGAGGAAGATAAATGAAAACCGATACAGTGCAGAAAGAGGCAAAAAGGCACCTCTAGAAAAGAAAAAGAAAAACATTTATATAGTACAAATAACATAAAAAAAAACACATGAGCTTAATGAAAGAATAACATGCATGGTTTTAACGATAAAAAAGAGCTTAACGTACGTGCACATACATAGAGTCGCGGAAAAAAATTATTAGACCATCAAAAGTCATCAAAAACAATGGTTATGCAATCAAGTACAAACTCCTGTGTGTGTCATGTGACTAAAACAGACAGAAAAGAAAACATGGAATGCCTAAAAACACTGTTTTTGTCAGTACAATGCCATAGATAATGATGGAAGAACTGAAATGATTCTGGTTATTATCAAGAAAACCATGGAAAATGGATAGATATCAGCTCTGAAATTAAACTCTTACAAGCTATTTTTGTTGTTATCATTATATTTGTCCAAACAAAAGGACCTTTAGTTGTACCAGGCATTAAAATGAACAAGAAATTGAAGAAAACAAGGGGTGGTGTAATAATTTTTTTCTGCAACTGCATAAAAACAGTGATTTAAGACAGGGAGTTTGCAGTAATTAAATAATCTTTTAAGCATGTTTTAAAACTTTTTATACTTCAACAGTTATTTGCCATATATGAAAAGTTGTTCCGTAACTTGACATCCTTAAATCTTATAGAAAATTCTCCTCTAATAGTTCGAAGTTTTGGAGGATGGAGATTTGTAGATTGCTGTGTTAAATATGAATGAATCTGTGAATTTACCATAAAATAGCTCTTAAAATATTTCCCTTAATTGATTGTATCTGATAAATAAAATCACAGGTTTGAAGAATAGCCTATTTATGTTATACACTGCAAAAATCTAAATCTTACCAAGTGTATTTTTCTTATTTCTAGTCAAAATATCTCATCACACTTAAAATACGACATAATCACCTGAAGAGGAACTTTTCAGTGAGATATAAGAACGTATTTTTAGACGATAGATCTTTAAAATCTTACTTCAAGAAATCTTACCAAGATAATTTTCACTTGCTCCATTAGCAGATTTTTTTGTTTGTTTTTTTTTTTTGCTTAATTCAAGATTTTTATTTATTTATTTATTTTTGCTTAATTCAAGCAAAAAAAAAATGCTAATGGAACAAGTGAAAATTATCTTGGTAAGATTTCTTGAAATAAGATTTTCAAGCTCTATTGTCTAAAAATACGTTCTTATATCTCGCTGAAAAGTTACTCTTCAGGTGATTATGTCTTATTTTAAGTGTGGTGAGATATTTTGACTAGAAATGAAAAAAATACACATGGTAAGATTCTGATTTTTTACAGTGTATATGGTAAGAATCTGCAGCTTTTTAAATAGAGGATTATAGATGGTGTGTGTAATTCCGACCTGACTGCGAGTCTAACAAAGTGTTTCTGCAAAACCAGGATCTTGTGAAGGGTAGTAATGAAAGTACTTGCCCAAAAAGAAGAACATTAAGAAATATAAGGATAAATCAAACTGTAGTAGAGAAAAAGGAGGGAGTTTTGAGAGAGTTAATTTCCCTTTTATTATTTTGCATAACTTCACAAAACCTCCCAGAAAGGTAAATGCAAAAAAAAAAAAGAAAAGAAAAACACCTTCTCATCCCATGCTTGTGTGATTGTGCAGTTGAGGAAAAACTGTTGATAGTGTGTGCACGTTCTGTAGCCTCTACTCATCTTACACAGCAACATGATAAAAAAACGCACAACCTGTGAAGTTGCCCACGGAAAGCTAAAGAAAGAGCGTGATAGCCTTGAGTAATCCCGCTCCCCTTTAGCGCATGACTCGTTGCCTGGTTCGCCTTACGAGAGCTACGTTATAGCGCAGGTATTTGTGCAGCATATCGCGCTTCGAGGCAGGTTCTCTCTTCAGTAACAAGAGGTCTCGGACACACCTGGACAGCCGAAGAGATCCACCCCTGAGGCTCGCACAGTAATGCATCCACACACACAGGTTAGAGGACTCTGCGTTAGCTCATCTGCTAATGGCTTTGTGGTTTTTTTGTTTTTTTTTTCAGGACAAACAGGCAGGAAAAGCCCGCGTAAATGGCCTGACACGGAGACTCAAAGTGAGGACGGAATGGCTGTAATGAGTCAAGTTTTCTCGGTAGCTGCTGACTTGGCACACACCCTGATTCGCTAAAAAAAAAAAAAAAAAAAAGAAAAGAAAAATTTTGCTTCCCTTTTCCTCTCTCTCTGTTTAAGACAAAAAAAAAATCATTTACACACCAGGAACTGAGGGAAAAGCATCATCAGATTTATGATCAAAGCGGCTGTTGTTAGTGCTACATGCTTGAAAACCTTGGAGTGGCTGCGCTACACCACCGCTCTCCCTCTGCATCTATAATGTATGATCAGTGGGGCTTTAGTATACATGAGCGGCATGCTTAGCTCCTCCGCCACAGACCGCTCCCTCTCCACGGGCGGAGAAAGGAGGCGAAAAAAAAAAAAAAAAAATACAAGTGGATGGGTGGGTGGATGGGTGGGTAACGGGGCCTCCCCCTTCTGCTCATTTAGTCAGTGGCTCGGTCCGTACGCTGAGGGCTCGTCCTTGAGATCCAGGATCACGTTATTTCACCTCACAATAACCTCTCATCATTAGACAGATAAACTGACCCGAGATGAAGGCGACGGCAGCGAGCGCGGCCTTGGTAGCCCGCTCCGGCCTTCCGTCCCGTGACACCACCCTCCTCCTGGACGGTGCTGAGGTGTAAAAACCCCTTTGCTCATCTCTCAGCGACATAATCCCATCATTACAGAGCGCCAAGAACCAACACGGCCCAATTAGGCTAATCCCATCCCACTGTGGGTGCACACACACCTCCTGCTGCTGCTGCTGCTGTCCCCCCCCCCCTTCCTCCTTCGTACCCCCACCACCTCCTAATATACATCTCAATCAGCTGCTCTCACACACACACACACACATGCAAACACACACACATTCCTCCGGTCGTTTATCTTAATTAGCAATTCATTTCATGAGTTCCTGAGAAGGAGAAGAGGAGGAAACATGGCAGCCCAGGGCAGACCGACACTACAGTGGCCCTCGGTGACCAAACCCCCCCCCCCAATCCCTTGCCGCCTCGGCCCACCCCACCCCAAGCACCCCCTCTCCCTCTCTCTCTCTCTGTACTGTTGTCACAACAAAGCCACGGCTGTTCGCACGCATCAATGAAGTCGATGACAAGAAGACTAATTGCACAAAATGATGCGGCTGGGTCAGTGTTTCTGAAGCCAGAGCTCAACACTGTGTCTTTGCGTTATATCAAGGAGGTAAGAAACACACATCGCACACAGAAGCACACCTCAAATACATTACATACACCTGTAATTAGCAGGCATTTTACTGCTCGGCGTGTGGGAGAAGTGACAAATGGCATCAGGTCGGTTTCAAAGGTGTGTGTGCATGTGTAAATGAACATAATGAGGCAGTTTAGTCCTAAAACATTAAGAGTATCGATCAGAATCTGTACATTTTGTAAAAAAAAAATAAATTATAATACACAAATGACTATTATCCCTATACTTAAAATCATTAAGTTTTGCAGGGAAAACCCTGCATGTCAAAGGGTGCAAATATGTACCTGGGTGTGCATTTTATAAAGCAATTTAGAGGAATTTTGTAAGAAAATATCATATTTTAAAATATTTTTAATATTATCTGATGCAATGTTTGAATCTAATGATAAATAAACTCTAAATAGTGTTGAATCAGGCGATGCATATCATGATACAGAGGCTGTGATTCAACATATTGCAATATTGCAAGTAATGCAATATATAATTTTCTAATTTTATTTATTCATGTGTGAAATTTGCTGTGGGAGAACCAACAAATCCTGCATCATACACCTGTAAAACGCTGTGATGCCGATGTTAAAAGACAACCTCACGCTTGTTAATGTCTGTTCTAACCCTTCAAAACATGTTTATACATATATATTAAACAAATGTGTTGAATACTTAATAAAAGAGAACAAATAAGAGGCATCACCGTGGAGGCTCCTGTTCAGTAAAACAAACAGAGCAGCCTTCCGTAATAAACATAACATTAAAAGAACAATAAAAATATTCACTGGTAAGAAAAATACACGTCTTCTTTTATGTTTTCTGAAATACTTGGCATCCAAAATTAAATCTCCCATAATCCACCTGTGGGTTGTGACCCACTCTTTGGGTACAGTATACTTCCTGGAACACCCAGCGTACTGAACAATGCTGAACATTGCAGGACTTAAAGTGAAAATTAATGGCTTTTATAAAATATTTTACACAGCGCCAACACAAAACATGGTTGAATCCTGCTACACATTGCGGTCTAATATTGAAACATTCCAAGAGGGTTTAGTGCAAACTGTGTGCAGCCTGAGATGCCAAACCCTCACCTCAGCTTCTGAAACGGCCTCTTTTAATAAATAAAGGTCATATATTCATCGACGCTTCTCACCTGGTTTAAAGCGTCACTTTTCAGACGCGAGTAGACGCTGAAGACGGACAGAACTCACACTAAATAATCTTCTCTCAAGGTCCTCTCCTGCATACTTTTTCTCTGAGTTTTCAACAAGATTTGCATACCACGACACTATGTTAGGAAATACATTGCATTTTTGGCTTTTCCCATAGAGTCGACATGCGTTTGAAAAGACATAGAGGAACAGTGACGTCTGTTTATGTGTTGCAGGTTAAAAAGATGAAGGGAGGGACATAAAGAACCCGTTAGGGCGTGGAGGTGAAGGGGGCCGGGGGTTAAATGCATGAGCAGACCATGTCGGTTTGACTCTTCAGGTAAAGGTTGCTTTACTTCCATGTGGTTGCTATAGAGACCGACTGACATTACAACCATTACAGTTAAAAGAAGGTGTAAAAGTGCAGGAAAAACAAACAGAAGGGGGAGAAAACAAGCTGGGTTTTATCAGGTCAGACATCATCTGCAGCTTACGACAGGGTCATAACAGTCTTCATAGAACACACAAAAAAAAAAAAAAAAAAAAAGAAATAAAATCAAGTAGTCCTCTCTGGCTCTTAACATTAAATCCTTCCATATGTGCTGGATAGCCACGGTGCTTTAGAGACTCAACACAAGCCAACAGCTGCTTCTCGGACACAGAGCGAGAGACAGAGTAAGAGTTTTAGAGACGGATGAGGATTTGTTGGCCCTAATGCGCTGGAAAAATAATCAATTAGCAGCAGCACCGGCACTAAACTGACACTCAGTCAACGAGGAGGAAACAAGCAGGAGACGATGCCAACGAAGGCGACGAAACAATAACGCCATCGGCAGCTCCGGAGGAAGAGGGACTGGACGGCCAAGGAGGGGGAGGAGGAGGGGGAGGAGGAGGAGGAAGGGGAGGAGGAGGAGTGGGGATCAGATTTTTACTGTCAGCCATTAATCAGTTAACAAGACAATTACAGCACATGTGGGAAAAAACGGAAGTGAGACTTTTTCTTGACGGGAAGTATAAATGATCACTGGGATGGACAGTTATGGAGCCATTAAGTGGACGTTTTGATTAAATACATCGTATCTGTGGCTTGTGGAAGATATTTTTACGCTGCATGTTCTTTTAATGTTATTGCTGGTAATTAATTTTGGACTTTTAGGATATTTGCAGATTTAAAAAAAAAGGGCTAGAAATTCATATTTTGTCTGAAATAAAATACATTTCCTGACATTCTTATACACGTAAAGTTGTAAGTTATTAAAAGCAAATAATTTATTATTTAAAAGCAATAAATAAAACAAAACACCCTTGGCTACGCATATTTCATCACTGTCACAACAATCTACAAGATGTTTTTTTTTATTAACTTATAAAGCATTATTAAAGTATTTATTAACCGTTATTTAATAAAGGTAAAAAGAATATCAGTCTATCACATAATAAAACCACAAATCGTTCACGTTTTCAGCTTCTTTCAAACTCTATATGAAGATGAAGTTTATTGATACAAACAAAGTTCGTGTATTTCATTGTTTTTTTTAAATTGTTTGTTCAGAAAAACTTGTATTTTCTAACCATCACCTTTAACTTGTCATAATTTTGCTCATATTTTCTCCTTTTTCTATCAATTTACAAAATAAACACAGAATTAATTATCATTGAAGCCATTACTGTATTTCTAAACCTTAAGAGAAAACACAAGGGATAAAAAAACAGTTATGACTTTATAAAAAAACACAAAACAATCACCTTTTCTGCCTCTTTGCTGCTTTCTATGATAATTATCTCCATAAATTATTGGTTTTTATTGTTTGTTTGATAAAAACTTACAACTCCAGCATCACCTTTGACTCGTGTGGTTGTTACAGACACGTACACATTTTTCTGCCTTTTTAAAATATTATTATCTTTAAATAATAACTGCAAATGTATTAATGAATTCACTTTGTCAGCCTTGTTTCTGCTTTTTCTGCTTTATATGATGATTAAGTTCAATTATACATATTGAAATCTCATGAGTTTATGCATATTTATAGTTTTGATTGTTCAGAACTACTCACAATGCAATGGATATTTCCTCTATTTCCTATCATTTTTTTTTTTTTTAGAATAAACACAGACTGTATTATATTAATGAAGACATTATTGTATTTACAAACCTCAGTGGGACAAACACACTTTATTTTTCTGCTTTGTGCGACGATTAAGCTCCTTTTGGTTTGACTGGTTTGACAAAGACTGCATTTGCTCAATTTTGTGTCCATTTCAACACATGACTGATAAATGTTTTTTTTTTTTTTTTTTTTAAATGAAGCTTTTATTTTTAAAAACACACACACACAGATCGAATTAATCTGGAAAACTGGCCTGCAGATTTTTTTTTTGTTTTTTGTAATGAAAACAAAATAATGTTGTATTTTAATTTAGTTTTGATAAGAACACACACACCAGGGGGAAACTAGGAATTTATCAGAGCCAGAAAAACAGAAAACACACAGGAATTTAGTAGGAGGACGAGGACAGTGTTCCTGGTACGGCTCACGTTATCGCCGACTTCCACCAATAAAACCTGTAGCTGCTGCACAACACGCCGACAACACCTGATCGCCAGCTGTGTGTTGCCTGTTGTGTATGTGCACGTATGAATGCATGTATGTATGAACCCAGTACGTGAAGAAGAAACCACCACCACCACCACCACCACCCCCCCCGCCGGCCTCAGGAATAAATCATGCCTTGTTCTGAGCTATGCATATGTGACAGCGGGGGTAGTAAATTGTTAATTGACGACAAGTGTTAGTTAGAGCGAGGTTTTAGGACTCGTAGCACTGCTCAGCAGGCGACGCGATCCCGCCTCAGATTATGATTTAACGTCCAAAAGAGAGGAAGCACTTTGACACAGAGCAAATAAAATCACTCTACAGAGCAATTTCATGTCGCCTAAATCACTTTTCAGACACAAAGCTGGAGATGAATTCAACAGCTTCACTCAGGGTAAACTTCAGCTTTAAAACAAAAGAGTAAAATACATAAGCGAGCGCCTTTTTTTTTTAACTCTACTGGGTGTGAAAAGGCGAAGATGAACTCAGGAAAAGCCCGGGCCAGTGCAAGTAGTGACAGGCAGCGTTTGAGCCTATTAAGAGTCCATACAGCCCAAAGACAGCGTGAAAAACTCATTATTTCATACTCATCCAACCGTCAGTCAAACACACGTGCAAACACACACACACACACACTCAGAAAACACACTACAGAGTTCAACCAACACTGAACACCAGAAAGAAAGCAGATCTTTACCTGGATATCCATGAGAAAATGCTTGGCTTCTTTAAGAGGAGAAAAAAAAAAAAAAAAAATCTTAAAAGACAAAGAGATGAGTTTGGGGGGAGGGAGGAGGATGAGGAGAAAGGAGGGGGGGGAGAAGGAGAAGGAGGAAAGGCAAGGCAAGGAAAGGAAAGGAGGCGAGCCAAAGTTTGGTTGGCTTCCTGGTGTGTGTGGTTCCCCCCTGTTAGGAACTCGGAGGGACTGTTTGGCTCGGAGAAGGAGTAAATGAGGGGAACATGTTAGTACACTGATTCGGAGAAAGTTTGGCTCCCAGCTATGCTCTGATTAATATCAGATCTCCCTCTCTCCCTCGCCTGCCTCTTGACAATCTTGTCACATCTGGCTGACAAATCCTCGCAAGCCTTTTGGTGGCAGCGCAGAGCAGAGACTCAAGAGGCTGGAGCTGGTGTGTGAGAGGGAGAGAGGGAGTTTTGAGGGGTGTTATGGGGGTGGGTGGGGTGGGGTGGGGGGGGCGGGAGGGGTGGATCGCAGCTAGAGGAGACGCTAAAGGGGGTAAAAGCCAAGAACAGACTCACACACACACTCATACACTCATACACTCATACACAACCCCCCCCCCTTTACTCCATATCCTCTCCTGAACGGACCATCATGAACCTAATGAAGCTGACGAGGCTGGCAGGCCGACTTACATACACACTTTCAACTCTGTAAAGACGCCTTTTTGTGAGTGTGTGTGTGTGTGTTATGTGCTGTGTTGTGCCTCGGGGCTGTGCGACAACAAAAAAGAACCAAAAAAAAAACAAAAACCCAGAGAGGTAACAAAAGAAAAAGGGAAAAAAAAAAAGACAGAAAAGAAGTAAGAACTGGGAACAAACGGATAGGACATGAGTCTGTTAGGAAGAAACCACAGAGGGTAACACACTCCTACCGCAACACACACACACACACACACACACACACACACACACACACTCAACACACAAATAAATCTAAATCACTTTTATTGGCAGAGTCATCGACTTAAACTCATTAATAAACGCACAAAGTGGCTTTTTAGAGGGGTGCACAGCAGACCAGGAACATAAAACAATGACAAGAGCAAGAGAGTAATTCAACTTTAATGATTTAACATAGTTTTTTTTTTTTTGGTTTTTTTTATTCTAAAAGTGGTACGGAATATTTTAGTTTGGATGTAACTTGTTTGATAGGAGCAAAAAAGCCTGTTTGTACACTACACCGTGAGTAAAATGAAGAAAAAATGTGCTAAATCTGTCACATAGATGTTCCAACAGATCATTTTCTTACATTATAATAAGACATTTGTACTGTTATTGATACAGTTAATTAATTGGGATTGTCCACGATACAATGAACTAATAAACTACACTAAGCTAAACATATGTATGGTGTGTTTCGGGAAATTAATCTCCTATAATAAGCGACACGAAATAGCCATAAGTGTTTTTTCTGACTGTTTACACACTGGAGGAGAGAGTGTTTTGCTGCTACCGACACCACCACCACTACTATTACGACCACCACCACCATCTCCACCACCGCACAGACAGCTCAGCTAATTGTTACATTATGGCTGCAACAAAACATTAGGCTGCTCTTAAATTACATTCCAATAGGCTGTGGCCAGCAGCCAGGAAGGGCTTCCAGGAGGGCCAGTCTGCTCTGCTTCCCAAAAGGACAGACGAGACAAGACAAGACAAGAGAGACAGACGAGTGGATGGAGACTCAGGTAAGAACCGGACCGTGGATGTCTGGATTTTAACAGCCAGCGAATGGAGCTTAAGCACAAAGTCATTCAGGAAAAAAAAAAAAAACTATGATTCACACAAGCACATAGGACGGAATAGGAACGGGAGTTACAGCGTTTTTGGGAAGTTTACAGGGAGTTTGGATTGAAAGCAGGTGAGGATAGTGTCAAAAGGAAAGGGTACGTTCTGAAAAGGTGAGTTTTTGATGAGTTTGAGTCATCTTTTAAGTTATATTTTCATAAATCATCAAACACAGCTCCTATTTAAATCAGATTCTTGTTTTGCAGATGATGTTTTCGTTTATGACTTAAAGTAAGAAATCCCCAACTTTCAGCTTTTTTTGCATCAGCCGTAAATATTTTCCCCCCAGATGTGACAGAAACTAAACTTCAAACCCCACAACTTTTCGCACTTCCGACACTATCCAGCCCATAAAGTAAAGCGCATCCACATCCCCCCCACTATCACATGTGGAAACCCGCTTCCAATCAGCGTCCCTCAGTGTGAAAAAGTGTGTCCTGTCACTCCGATGTGCGTACTCCGCTTCCAGGTTTGCCTTTGTCGAGCTGATGCGTGAGAGTGTGTTCAGGAGCGAAGGGATCAGAGACGGGGGAACGGGGCGAGTGAAAAGCCCTCTCTCACTCTCGCTCTCTCTCTCTTTCTCTCTCTCTTACCTCGGCCATTGTCATCTAGTCGGATGTTTCCAAGGATACCGTGGAGTTTGCCATTCCTCGCCAGTCCCACAAAACAACTGCCTCCAACTCTTCCGTCCGTGTGAGAGGACTAACGTGAAAGAGCCATCACACCCGACGGCGGCAACGGCAACAGCAACAGCAACAGCAGCGTCTTCTTCAACAACACTGCTTCTACTCTCTCTCTCTCTCTCTCTCTCTGTCTCTCTGTCTGTGTCTTTTACACACAGCCACCGACACTCACTCTTCTCTGCAAGGAAAAAAAAAAAAGAAAAAAAAAAAGAAGAAGAAGTCACTGTGGTTCTGACTCTCACACACAAGCCTCTCCCCTGCTTTCTCTCTTCTAATGTTGCCGTGGACTGGCTCTAAACTACTCAAGATGTGTGTGTGTTGAAACTGGGCACAGGGGATTGGAATGAGATCCTCCCACTCGGCATTCTCACCTCAGGAGCTGCCTGCCTCCCTCCCTATCCTGCACACACACACATATACACACACTGCAACACACACATATGCACACATGAGATGAGGTGTGCATGCTCAAACACACACATGTCTACCCCCTCGGAGTCACAGGGCAGTCCCCTCACAGCTGGCTGGAAGAGGGCATGACACTCATCTTTCACAGAGATTTGATCAAAAGGAATCACAAAGGCTGGAGGCTCTCCTAATGCAGTCAGGGGAGACTCTCCCTCTCTTCCCCTCTCTCTCTTTCTGTGTCTGAGTAATGCCCTAAATCAACGCTGCCCCTGCTCGGTGCACACGGCCCAGTGTGTGTCTGTGCATGTGTGTGCGTCTGGATTCACCTTAACACAGCCCTGTGAACAACCTCCATAACAAGTTATGCCTTGTGCCGTCAGGAATGTGTCAGTGTCTGTGCTGAGTGTTTCTGTGGAACAGGAGTGTGGGGGGGGTGGAGGGGGTGGAGTGGGGGGGCTTCACACATGACAAGAAGTGAATCTGTGTTTTTGAGAATATGCAGAAAACAGTCAATTTGTGGAACATTAGAACAAAACGCCGCTCTAATACAGCCAGGAGTTCTAATTTTACACTACTGTTACACAACGCAGTCGATAGGAAGTTGGACTCCAGAACATCTGTGTTGGACCCGATCACAGGAAGCTAGAAAACTCACTCTACTGACCAACTTATGCTTTAAATGTCATGGTTTTATTCTGATCTGCTTTCAGTTTTTGTGCATCAGTGTGTTTTATGTGTTTTATACCCGACAACCTAATTTGGACATTTCAAGCCATTAATTGAACTGTTTTCCCTGGGTGTTTTTTTTTTTTTTTTTAACATTTAAACTAAAAGCATGTACTGATCTAAAATGTTTAATAAACCCTGAACCACTGACTCCATCAATATATGTGATTAATTCAAGTGAAATGCAGTTTGGTGGAATAAAATATGACCTTTTGGACGCTCAGAGGCTCTGGAGTCAATGTGAAAACACCTAGTTTGATAAATGACAGTGGTTGGAGACACCTTTATTTAATGGTAATTTCCTGAAATGTTGAGTTGAAAAAGTCACTTTCCCCCATTTTCCCTGTTTTAAAATAATAACCTTTGATTTTACTACATGATTAGTAAGTTAAATACCGGAAAATAACTGATTTTCACTAAAAAATTTCAAATGCAGATGACAATATTATAACACTGGGTTGTTTTTTGCAAGTTGTCTAGGTTTTTTCAACTGAATTAGGACCATTTTGCACCGCTAAATCCAAAAATAACATCTGTTTTTCTCAATCAGGTCAGGTTTTTTTTTTTGCTAATTTGATTTTGAAAAATTTGATCTTCTCACAAAATTGATTACATTTTTGTGACTTTATCAGTTGATTTTTTATATAGTTCTCACCCAAAATAGGTTTTAAGAGAAAAAAAATCATTTTCTAACAGGATTCCTGTTAGGTACAATGGTGTATTCACCGCAGAATGGAATGGTTAGATGTAGAGGAAAATTCATTTGAAAGTTACCACAAATACAGTTTTAGGTAATTCATGGTTAATTTTGGTTGCTGTCATTGCAAATTTGAGAAACCTCGATGAATTTCACAGTTTCGATAAAGGTTTGAATCAATTTTGGCTGCACTGTGATAGTGCCTGCATTAGGTTTGGCTGCAAAACATAATCAGCGCCTTGATTTTGTTGCGAGGAAAAGTCATTTGTCAAATGATCTGTAGGTTTTATTGTCTGTCCTCAAAGGGTAGGAGGTGATTTGGGTGGATAGAAGATGCACAAAATCCAGACAGATTTAGAAAGTCAGTGGTTTGGTTTGAATATTTGAATATTAATTGTGAGTAATTTATAATCAAATCCCATCATTTTAGTTTTTTTTTTTTTTTTGGCAAAATATGCGATGAAGGTTGGTTCCTTTCCCAGTCTACCTCTACACTTCAATGCAAAAAATAAAACCGAACCAGCCCCCCCGCCCCCCCCCAAAAAACAACCCCACTATCTCTCTCTAACCCAAATGCACAGTGCTGCCAGTGTCTAAACTAAGACTTTAAAAAAACAAGAGTTTAAGTGATAATCTGCCATTGAAACAAAGGGATATTGTGAAGTGTGTTGGTAGATCTTTTGTTTGGTACGAAATAGTTGAATGCTTTTATGTTTAAATATATTGTGTTATAAAGTTAATGTGCATTACATTTACAAAAAACATATGCAGTCGATTAAAAAATTATTATTCCATCAAAAGTCATCAAAGACAACAGTTATGCAATCCAAACTCCTGTGTGTATCATGTGACTAAAACAGACAGAAAAGAAAACATGGAATGCCTCAAAGCACTGTTTTTGTCAGTACAATGCCATAGATACTGATGTAAGAACTGAACTGATTTTGGTTATTATCAAGAAAACATGGAAAATGGATAGATATCAGCTCTGAAATTAAACTTTTATGAGCTATTTTTGTTGTTATCATTATATTTGTCCAAACAAATGTACCTTTAGTTGTACCAGGCATTAAAATGAACAAGAAATTAAAGAAAACAAGGGGTGGTCTAATAATTTTTTCTGCGACTGTATAAAAACAGTGATTTAAGACAGGGAGTTTGCAGTAATTAAATAATCTAAGCATGTTTTAAAACTTTTTATATTTAAACAGTTATTTACCATATATGAAAAGTTGTTCCATAACTTAACACTCATAAATCTGATAGAAAATTGTCCTCTACTAGTTAGACGTTTTGGAGGATGGAGATTTGAGGAGGCATTAAAATGAACAAGAAATTGAAGAAAACAAGGGCTGGTCTAATAATTTTTTCCATGACTGCACGGGTATATTACAATGATATAAATATAGGTATATTGCTATTATTATTATTATTATTATTATTATTATTATTATTATTATTATTATTATTATTATTATTATCATTAGAAATATAAGTGTGCCATCATCTTTAAGGTACAACAGTTATAGACAAAGGTATGTATAAATAAGAACATACAAATAAACACAGTAAAAAGTGCTCAAAACCCTAAAAAAAAAAGCCCATACACTCTTTGAACACAGTGAAAAACATGACAAATCGACAGTGACACTGGAGAAAGATACAAGAGGTCGGTACAATACAGAAAAAGTCCACAAAAGTTTTCCAAACCCAACTTTTGTCATCTAAACTAAACCACATGCAGGACTCAGGATCCAAACCCTGGCCTATCACAGTCCTGTACTTTCCCACAGATGAGTAACGTCTTATTTTACAGAACGAGCCATCACGTGGATTAAAAAAACGGGGTCATTAATGACGAAAATTTCGATTAAATTCCTCCAAATAAGCCTAATGAGGTAGTCGTATTAGTTTCGTTTGACGTCCCTTTTCCTTTACCCTTTCACCCCTTTTTATTTTCTGCGTCTGTCTTTCTTTGTTTTCATTTCTTCGTCCTTTCCCTTCAGTGTCGGAGGGAAAGCGCTGATGATTTTACCCATTAGAGGCATCTGCTAATCCACAAATTGCACAGCAAGTTCAAACAGGTACACCAGGTCTGCTGCTCTACCTGTGGAGCTCCAGGGGGAGGGGGTAGAGCGGGAGTGGGTGGGGGGAGGGGAAGTGGAAGGGGTTGTCACCAGGTGGATGGACACTTTAAACATCTGGTGAAGAAAAAAAAAAAAAAAAAAAAAAAGAGAGAGAGAGGGAAAAAAAGGCAGACTACTATCAGTATCGGAGTATTGACAGAGCTTAATGCTTCCCTCGCTTTTCATTGCCCCTGCTTCCCTATATAATCTAATTTTCCTACTTTTACTCGGTGAAGGAGCAAGCAGAGGGGTGGGTTTCAATGCCTTGCTCAAAGGTAATTTAACTGTAGAGCTGTGGGGAGGCCGGAGTGTTACTCATCTACTTTTCCCACCCACATTCTCCCTGGCGAGGAACTCAAAATGACAACCTTCCAATCATAAACCGGCTTCACGAAGCTCCGGGGGCCTAGCACCACCTCCTGACTCGACATTCAGAAATTTGCCGAGCAGCCTAGCTAACTGATAAAAATGCAGCTAATAGCCCTTGAAGTTGGACATTAAAACTGCATTACTTTCCACCGGAGATCAAAGCTGTTCTTATTTGGTGAAAAGCTCAAAATCTTATGAGGTTACATATATGGATAAGAGACATCCCGTCAAGGCATGTAACGCAAGGCTGGATGGAAAGCCCTGCGCTCCCTGCAGTCGTCCGGGCAGGCAGATCTGCTTACCGGCCTTGTATTTATTCCATACCTAGGGGATGCATACCAAACACAGCCCCAGACCTGGCCTGGATTAGGTCTACGCTGCTTGTCAGATTGCTGCTCCCTGGGCTGGAGCACCAGCAGACGTATTTTTTGCGCCCCGGGGGCCTGAGCGTGGAAGCTCCGGCTAAAACCACAGCAAATAAACTCCATGTGCAGGAGAACAGGTCACGCTGCCTACTTACATGTCTGTCATTAGCCTTCCTGCAGGGGAAGAAGAGCGAAAGGGGGGGGGCTGGAGTACTTGAGCAGATGAGCTGTTTTGGGAGAGAGAGCGTTACACACTCCTTTACTCACTTTCTTTATTTGATGAAGCGCAGCTCAGTGCCGCCGGTTGGTTTTCCTCGCACACTTTGTCATTATTAGCTTAATGATGCGTTTGGGCTGATTGAGGCCTTTTACTGAAATGAGAAGTGCTACTTACATGACTAATATTAAGGTGCTGCCTCAGGAGAATGCCATGCCTTTCATTTCCCAGGAGTCAATTTCAGTCCATTTTAAAGCATTGTGGAAACAGCAGCCTTGCTCAGCGCCATGGTTTTAACCGGAGCTGTCCTTGTTCTTTTATGGGTTTAACTTGTTTTCACATTTGTCGCTTTTGTGCAGCTTGTATTTATTGTCGGGACAGCGTTTCGGTCTGCCCTCTGGGTCCAGTCACTCTTGAAAAGGAGACTTTAACATGAGCAAGGTTTTTTACCTAATTCAATATTTATTTAATTATGATGCATTCACAGCTGAGCTTGATTCTGGGTAAAAACGACATAATATAGAGGAGTGTTATATAAACGGTTGCTGAATTAGGATGAATTGACTTTTTTGAGCATGATTTTAAAACCTGTGTTTGAGGAATAAAGTATGATGGGATTGCATTTCTAAGAAACATGAGGAAAATTAAATAAATATGTGAGTTTTTAACTGTTGGAATTGGGTGCTTCTGTGAAACTGGATACGTTTTGGTATCTGCTTTTTTAGACCCAATAATAAAAGAGAAATTTAGACATATTTCCCCCTAGGATGTACCTAATGATGACCTCAGATAAATGCAAAAAAAATTATATTCTTGCTCTGAGCCATCCCAAAATAAGTGAATTTTTATTAAAATATTGGGGCCAAAATAGGAACAAAACTGGGACAGGAAAAGCTACCAAGGTGTCGGTGCATTTGATCTTGAAAACATAGCTGTAAATGGTCTTATATACTGCTATAAATAAAGATACTGTGTTAAATATGTCAATCCTAGTGGTTTTTCTAATCTAGACATGTGGGTTTTTCATGATTCTCAGTCTCATTCCAGGTTTTGTGTACAATGCATCGTGTCCACTGGTGTTACATGCAGAACCTGCCCATCATTAGTCATTTTGTAACAGCGGTCATTTTTGCCTTGCATATTTACTTCGATTCCTAAAATGTACCTGTGTGAGAATAAAAAGATATATATATAAAAAAAAAAAAAAAAATAGTAGTGCATAATTTTCGTGTCCTTTTTACCGTGTTACATGCAGATTTTTGTCTAAAAATAATATAAAAAAAATATAAAAATGTGATTCATCTGAAAAATAGTTTCTCTTTTATCTCAGTACGTATTTATTTTTAAAATAGACCCAAAGTGCCACATTAGTCTACATCTGGTTTGAATTTTTACCCCCTCTGTCCTGTTTTTAGGGGCCAGTTTCATAGAAGTACCCAAATATTAGCTAAGGTCAGTTTTGTAGTGCATGTAATGTAAATGTTTTATATTGTGTGCACACCTGCCCGGGGACAGCAGATGGAAAGTAGCTTGTAGCTAACTCTGGTGCAAAGCATCTCTTCTCTTTGAGATTAATGTATTTGGACATTGTACCCGACACATAAACAATAAACTAAACTAACCTCAACATACAGTGCTGTGCAAAAGCCTTAAGCCATTGCACATGGTTGATTTTGAAGGTTGTGATGAACACGCATGTTGCATAATTAAGCACTAAACGCATCAGAATTAAAAGGCTTCAACGTGTAAAAGTATTTTTAGATTTCGCATCCTAAACTCTCATGTCACTAGTTTGGAAGTTTTCTCATACAATTTATTATATTAAAGTTTCATTCAGAACCTTCCACAGTTTTGATAATCCCATACAACACAGGTGTCAAACATGCGGCCCGGGGGCCAAATCCGGCCCTCCAAAGGGTCCAGTCTGGCCCCTGGGATGAATTTGTAAAATGCAAAAATTACACTAAAATATTAACAATCCTTTTAGTTCAGGTTCCACATTCAGACCAATTCAATCTCCAGTGGGCAGGACCAGTAAAATACGATCATTATAACATATAAATAATGACAACTCCAAATTTTTCTCTTTGTAATCGTAAATATTTTCATGTATTTACACTAAAACAAAGTATAATTTCACAAAAAAAAAAAAAGTGGAAAAACCTGAACAAATATGAACAACCTGAAATTTTTTAAGAGAAATAAGTGTAATTTTAACAATATTCTGCCTGTTACTTAATGTTTTGTGTATTTTTTATATTATAATGTACATGTGTAAATGATAAACTGAGGCAGAATAGTGTTAAAATTACACTTATTTTTTTCAGTTTGTTCATGTTATTCACATCTTTTGAAAGGATAGTTCGTAGATGTAAACCTTTTCATGATGTAAATTTACTTCTTTCGCTCTAAAACATAGAGAAAAGTTTGGAGTTGATATTATTTCTATATTATTATGTTATTATTATACCAGCTTGGCCCACTTCAGATCAAATTAAGCTGAATCTGGCCCCTGAACTAAAAGGAGTTTGACACCCCTGCCATACAGCTTCTATAATACACACATTTTTTTCTATATTTATTTTTGTTTTGTTTTGTTTTGTTTGTTTTTATTGCTGTTTAGATATGGCATTTCCTCCAGTTGATGCAGACACTGAAAATTTCTGGTGTGGTCATTAAAACTTTTGCTAAATAAACAAACCTTTGCATTTCTCTGTATGTATTTTAATTTATGTTTTCTTTGACAATTTTATTTTTAAGGATTTTATATCTTTATATGCATTTTGGATGTGATGCACAGTCGCTGGACTCAGAAACTGAACATTTCATGACTATTGTATTTGATAAAAAAAAATATCTGATCTGACTGTGAGCTCACACCTGAATTTAGATGTTGAAGATTTCCTTCAATTTTTGTGCAAACTGCAACTTGAATCGGAATAAGCAATAATTGTCACATTGATTAATTAAATTGCAGTTAGAGCAGAATGTGTTTTTTTGCACGACCTCTTATCCAAATATATTCAACTTCATATGTTAGAAACCAAACAAAAGAAACACACCAACATCAAGGAGGAGGTTTTAACAACTGAAATGAACATATATAATTAGTGGTGAATAAAAAATAGTTGCAAATGAACACAGGACTGAGGAACTGGTCATTTGTTTTAGCTGTTACTTGAAGAGATCATTTCATTTAAACAAAATTGTTGTTTATATCATTATTTCCATTAAATCTAATTGTTCCAATAATGATCCTGTAAAACAAAAATCTGCAAATTTTTTTTATTTTATTTTATTTTTTTTTACAACTATCAGTCCCGAAATGCACAGATATCCAGTTCATTCCCAGACATTTCATTTTGCTTTAACTTCATTTTTACTTAATCAGACAGTCTTATTGAGAATAGAATTTTTTCTTTTTTGAGAGAGCCATGAAACCAAGATCACAACAGTACAATCAATGCACAGAAACAGTCTCAAGAGTCATAATAAACGTCATATAATGGAGCTTTAAGATTTCCAAGGTTAATATAGGCCTTTAGTTTGCAGTTCAGTTCCTTTTATTCAAAAAGCTGAATAGTCTGTGTTCAACCTCAGATATCCTCTATACTGGTTCAGTGCAATTACTGGATCATGGACTGCAGTAACTAGACTCAGAGGATGATAGAAAAACACCAACTATTCGGCTGCAATGTGCAAAATTTAGCATTTATAATGATCATCGGCCAGGTAAAAATGTGTTGTATGGTATTTCTTCCTGAAAAACTAAACAAGGTGAAAAATCATTAGAAACCATGTGTATTCAACACTCCAGCTTCTAAACCAGGGGTGTAAAACATGCGGCCCGGGGGCTAAATGCGGCCCTCCAAAGGGTCCAGTTCGGCCGCTGGGATGTTTTTGCCAAGTGCAAAAATTCCACAGTCTTGAATTGAATTAAGCAAAAAAAAAAAAAATTAGCTTGAATTAATGAAAAAATCTTGAATTAAGCCAAAAAAAAAAAAATCTTCAATTAAGTACATAAAATCTTCAATTAAACCCCAAAAAAAACTTCAATTATGTAAAAAAAAAAAAAAAATCTTTAAGTAAGCAAAAAAAATCTCAAATTTAGCAAAAAAAAATTGAATTAAGCCAAAAAAAAAAAAATCTTGAATTAAGTAAAAAAAAATCTTGAATTAAGCCAAAAAAAAAAAAAAAAAAAAAATCTTCAAGTAAGCAAAAAAAAATCTCAAATTTAGCAAAAAAATTGAATTAAGCCAAAAAAAATCTTGAATTAAGTAAAAAAAAATCTTGAATTCAGCCAAAAAAAAAATATCTTCAATTAAGTTAAAAAAAAATCTTCAATTAAACCCCAAAAACCCCCTTCAATTATGTAAAAAAAAATCTTCAAGTAAGCCAAAAAAAATCTCAAATTTAGCAAAAAAAATTTAATTAAGCCAAAAAAAATCTTCAATTAAGTAAAAAAAAATCTTGAATTAAGCAAAAAAAAAAAAAAAATCTTCAATTAAGTAAAAAAAATCTTGAATTAAGCCAAAACAGAAATCTTCAATTAAGTAAAAGAATCTTGAATTAAGCCAAAAGAAATCTAGAATTAACAACTAAAAATTTTTTTTCTTTGTTTTAGTGCAAAAAATAACATTAAATTATGAAAATATTTACATTTACAAACTATCCTGTAACACTAAAATGTGAATAACCTGAACAAATATGAACAACCTGAAATGTCTAAAGAAAATTAAGCACAATTTTAACATTTTTTCTGCCTGTTCCTCAGTGTTTAGTGTCTTTGTAGATCTGATCCATAATGCACATGTAGAAATGATAAGTTGAGGTATAATATTGTTAAAATTGCACTAAATTTTCTTACATTTTTAAATTTGAATTTCAGTTTTTTTCAAAGTTTTTTTTTTTTTTTTTTTTTTTGGATAGTTTAGAAAAGTAAGTATTTTCATAATTTAATATTTGGTTTTTTTTTTTACACTAAAACAAAGACAAAAATTTGGAGTTGTCATTATTTATAGATTATTATGTTATTATTTTACTGGTCCGGCCCACTTCAGATCAAATTTAGCTGAAAATGGCCCCTGAACTAAAATGAGTTTGACACCCCTGTTCTAAACGCTGTTAATCCATCTGTCGGTTTATTATAAATGAGTATCCAACATTACCTACTGCAAGCTTTTCCCGCCAATCACACCCCAGCGTAATAGTGTCAAAACCAGTTAAATCTCACTTAATGTCTCCTGTCAGTCAAATGTATCCTGCAGTTATACGAGTGGAGTTACGGATTCCAACCATCATTCCTCCGTGAGCGTTTGAATTCCTGTCAATTCATCTGTTCTCAGACACAGAAAAGCGGAATCAGTGAAGGAAGCATTCCGACGTTTCAGGCTTTTCAGAATCAACCCGTGCGTCGCTGCTGCAAAAACACTGAAGAGAAACAAAATAAATAGACAGCGTGGAACTGAAGGAACTGTTCTTGTACTTTGGAATTCGCTCCACTTTATTCATTCATCTTCTGAACTCCTTTGTCCTCGCGATAGTCGTGGAGCCTTTCCCAATAGGGTTGACGCTGAATGTGTCGCCAGTTCATTGCAAGGCTGACATACAGGGTGACACAAAAAAACGGGAATTTTTTAACAATCCAATAAAACCAAGAGTGATGGAAGAAAAATATTTTATTCATAGTGATTGAAACCTTAAAACATGCCATTTAAGAAACAATGATGGAATTTTCATTTTTTAAAAATTACAGGGTGACCCAAAAAAACGGGAATTTTTGAAGTGCGTATTGGCAGACATGAGCAAGTGGCAGCACTGCGAGACAGTGACCTTGAGCAAGTAAACACACCCCCATTTTAGTAACCATTGGCGGCTGTGCGAGAATTGTTCGGTAACCGTGTGATCTCAAGATTCGGTTACGTTCCCTGGCCCCCTAGATCGCCAGATTTGTCCGTTTGTGATTTTTTCTTGTGGGGCTATCTCAAGAGTAAAGTGTACACGACTCGACCAAGAACTCTGGATGAGTTAAAACAGAGAATTCAGGATGAAATTCACAGTATCCCAGCTGAGATGTTGCAGCGGTCAATGAGGAATCTCAACAGCGGATTTCAAGAATGTATTCGTACAGGAGGACGCCATCTACAGGGTGGGGAAGCAAAATTTACAAAATTTACAGTTTTTCATGTAAAGTTAATGTGGAGCTGGATTAGCACATTTTCGAAAGTCTTTTTGCGAATATTCATTAAATAGTTGTGTTCTGTGCTCCGCATTTTCATTTTATTATTGTATTGTTGCATTTACTGTTTTTGTATTATAGTAAAGTATATACAGGGTGGGGAAGCAAAATTTACAATGAACATTTAGTTGTTTTTTCTCAGCAGGCACTACATCAATTGTTTTGAAGCCAAACATATATTGATGTCATAATCATACCTAACACTATTATCCATACCTTTTCACAAACTTTTGCCCATATGAGTAATCAGGAAAGCAAACGTCAAAGAGTGTGTGATTTGCTGAATGCACTCGTCACACCAAAGGAGATTTCAAAAATAGTTGGAGTGTCCATAAAGGCTGTTTATAATGGAAAGAAGAGAATGACTATGAGCAAAACTATTACGAGAAAGTCTGGAAGATACTATTAAAGAAGAATGGGAGAAGTTGTCACCCGAATATTTGAGGAACACTTGCGCAAGTTTCAGGAAGCGTGTGAAGGCAGTTATTGAGAAAGAAGGAGGACACATAGAATAAAAACATTTTCTATTATGTACATTTTCTTGTGGCAAATAAATTCTCATGACTTTCAATAAACTAATTGGTCATACACTGTCTTTCAATCCCTGCCTCAAAATAATGTAGATTTTGCTTCCTCACCCTGTACAGGAAGTAATTTAAAAAAAAAAAAAGAAAATTCCATCATTGTTTCTTAAATGGCATGTTTTAAGGTTTCAGTTACTATGAATAAAATATTTTTCTTCCATCAGTCTTGGTTTTATTGGATTGTTAAAAAGTTCCCGTTTTTTTGTGTCACCCTGTATATAGACAAACACTCAATAGGGGCAATTTAGATAAACCAATTAACCTTATATTAGTGTCTGTCTTTGGAAGGTGGGAGGAAGTGGAAGTGGGAGTACCAGGACAGAACCCATGGAAATACAAGGAGAACATACAAACTCCACACAGAAAAGTCCCACCCCTGTTAACTGGTGTTGGAATCGAACCCAGGACCTTTTTACTGTTGTTTGTCTCTATATGGGTCAAAACACGGTATTAACCCTTTCACGCATAGTGGTCACTCCAGTGGATAGTTCTTCTCCAGCTGTTCTCTTGTATATTCATGGGTTTTGTTGTTTTAGTTCCATATCAGCCAACACAGTGGACACTTACGCACCATCTCATACACTGACATTCATACCATTACTGTAACTGTGCTGTTCTTGATAAACCTGATCTGCACTAACATGTTTGAGTGTAAATCAATTGTTATTTGTTCGACAAGAAGTTTTTTTTTTGCATATTACCTCGATGAAGTGAGGCATTACTAGCATTAGAATATGTTAAAATGCGAGAAGACATCAGATTAGCAGCATTAAACATGTTTTTATTTCATTGTTTTCATATCCCTCTCAGATATTGGGTTTTAAAAACATGTTTCTTTACTTCAAAAATTAAATGCATGAATATTTTTGTAACTCCACAGAAGAAAAAAAAAAAACTCGATCGCATTGTTTTTTTCTTGCCTAAGGAGGAATAAAAGCACTGAAGAAAAAAAAATCTTGACTAAGGTTCTCACAATTCATGCATGAAAGGGTTAATCTGATCTTCAACAGAGGGCGCCGCCCCACCTGTCTCACATGAGGAAGAAGACGATAGGAATCACCTCCAATAATTTGACAAAAACATTCGTATTTAAATAAATGAGCTATACATGATACGGCCGATGAGTACTGTGGATCATCTGCATTCAGGTGAAGTTTCAAAATGTTTTTAATAAGCAGCGCCGCCCGAGAACTTCATAGACTCTCGGTATAAATGGTGCGTGTGCAGTGGAAACCCCCACCCCAGGTACAAGAGATAGGAGAGCATCAGAGTCCAAAACATTGCGCCCAAGCACCACCCACAGGACTAAACGTCACATCCCCCAAAAAATCAAGACCTTCCTCAGAAATGAAATCAGCGAATAGGTACTACTGAGGATAGTTCAGTGGTTAACACAATGGACTTCCGAGTGGGGGGGCATGGAATCAATTCCCGGTGCAAATGGTGTCAACGTAGGGCTGCTCGATTATAGAAAAAACAATAATCACGATTATTTTAGCAATTGAAATCACGATTATTAAAAACGATTATTTGTTAACCTTAAAGTTGTTTTATTTTTTTCTTGCAAAACAATGTAAAATATACTCTTTAAACATAAATAAAGCTTTTAAACACTAAAACAAAGAATGTTCACTTTTGTACGAAAACAAAAAAAAAATCTTTTAATGTAATTCAGTATACTGTAAATTCAAGTATGCTTCCTTTTGTAAACAAATAGTGCACTGGAATTAAACTGCTATAGACTTGCCATTAAAGTATAGCAATTAAAAAAAAAAAAAAAAAACCTCACGTAAAGTGCAAATTACAAATTCAAGTATGTTCAGTGTAGTAGCAGCTCGTGTAAAATGATGTCTTGAAGGCAAAACCTAGCGTTTGTCCAGTGTATTCACCATTTGTCTGAAACCTGAGTTGTTCATGGTGTTAATGGAGCACATAACTTTAACCAGGTAATGTTCAATGGATTCTGTTTTTCTTTTGGTGTCTCTCCGATGTTGATGAGTAGGGAGTTACAGCGTAAAGAGATTCGGAGATTGAAGATTGTGTTGCGGACGAAGATGTAGACGGAGTTGTTGTTCTTTTGTGTTTTGGTTTTTCATCAGATTATCATAAAGGTGGTGGTGGTTCAACTTTAAAAGGTTACAAAGGTTTGTTGTGTTAGCGGTCGGTGCGGACACAACTACGAAACACTTTTTGCACATGATGTGTTTTTGCTCTTCGTCTTCTTCGTCAAACCCAAAGTGATTCCACACAGTTGAATTTGACTTGCCTTTTTTGTTTACCAAGCGCTTCTGCTGTGATTCTCCTGCGATTTTTCAAGACCGCTAGGTACAACTGTCCTGGTGGGCTAGCTGGCAGCTGTAGCTTAGAGGGGGGCGGGGCCGAGCAGCTCATGGTAGCTTGCGTGCACGTGAATTAAAACAACTCAAAATTAATAATCGCTTTTTTCTCGATAACATAATTTTTGTAATCGTTGAGTGCAATAATCGAAATCGTAATTGAATTTCGATTAATTGCACAGCCCTATGTCAATGATCTGTTTTAATGTCAATTTTCAAATTTTTTTTAATGCCATGTGATCTACCTGCGCTACCTTCACCCCTGGTCCAAGTGCATTGTCCATATTAAGACACTTGTCAGGGGCCGACTTAAACAACAGTCATCAAAAAATGTGCATGTTTGAAGGATAGACAGGTGAAATTTACATATAAAAACTAGAAAAGCACTTAGAGAGCGCAGAACTCCGCCAAGGCAGATCAGCCCCCACCCCCCCACCCCCACCCTGATCACCACCAAAATTTAATCATTTGTTCCTTGTGCCAGGATCAATATTTCCTGAAACTTTCATCAAAATCCTTCCATAACTTTTTGAGTTATCTTGCTAACAGACAAACAAACACTCCCCGATGACAACACAACCTCCTCTGTTCCTTGGCGGAGGTAAAAAAAAAAATACATGACTGTAAACACATACTGTTTAATTTTAATTCAAATTCATATTTTACAATAGCGGTGCATGTATTTTGGTGTATCCTAGTGCTGATATGTGGTCACAGTGCAGCTGAAAACTGACTTGGATACTGTGCTCCACCATCAAATAATTTCACCCGCTGCCACTAGTAATAATAACAAAATAATAACCAATTTTAACCTTCAACCCTCAATTTTCTTGTTCTTCAGTCTTGTTTTGTGTTGGACCGACTCTTATCTCTCCTCGCTGTCTTGCAGAACCTGCCCTAACACCTCCACAACACAAGACAAGTAATGTTTTGTGTGTGTGAGCGTTCAACATGCCACGAGTGTTGTCCCAGCATCTGCCTTTCCTCACTTTAGTTGACAGTAAAAAGGCCTAAAGCGGAGCTATTACCTCCCCTGCTCCCCTGCAAACTGCCCGTACCAGGCTCCGGCCACCACGCCAAATGGCTCCAGGTTTACCCGTCATTCCTCGCCATTATTCAATACAGACGCTCAGACTGTAAATCACCACAGAGCAGAAACCCCCAGACAGCTTGAAAATGAAACAAGACAGATCTAATGGGCTGAGTAAATTCAATATGTGACGACTTCTTTTGTATTGCGCTACTTATTTACACTAATAAACTGTTGTGTACGTGTGTGTTTACGCAGTATGCAACGCAGTCATGCAACAGCGTGCATGAGACCAGGCATATGGAGATAGAAAATGATGTAACAAGAAAAAAGTGAGGGGAGCGCTTTCACCATGCAGTACTAGGAGAGGTCAGGACTTTTCATGTGTGTGGGAGGCACAGGGCTTTCATAGAGATTGGTTTTATATAAAACAGCATTAGTGAAAGCAGAGCTAGCCACTGAGTGCACTTCAAATGTTAACAGAAGACCACAGGATATTAGTGTGCACTATGAATATATTCTTCTCTCTTTAGCTACTGAGTAAAGTGTAGGGGACACAAAAGTAAAAATTGATGGGAGCAATATTAATGCAGCAGGCTCAGGGCAAAACACGACAAAATGCTATATATGCAGGATTTGTCAGCAATCACTTATTACAGAGGTGCTAAATGTGTTTTTTGAGCATCAGTGCTACATTTCTGAGATAAATTCTGCAAAATAGCTCAACACTCCATGTATGATGATAGAATCTGGCATAGATGCAACTGTTTCATGCATTGATGTGAAGAATACTCTTGCAATAATATTAAAAGTTTAACCCTTTCATGCATAGTGGTCACTACAGTGGACAGTTTATTCTACAGCTGTTCTCTTGTATATTCATGGGTTTTGTTTGTTTTAATTCCACATCAGCCAACACAGTGGACGCTTATACATCATCCCATACTCTGCAGTTCATACCGTTACTGTTACTTTGCTGTTCTTGATAAACCTGATCTGCAGTAACATGTTTCAGTGTAAATCATTTGTTATTTGTTAAAAAAAAAAGGTGTTTTTTTTTTTTTTTTTTTTTTTTTGCATATTATCTCCATGAAAAGAGTAATTACCAGCATTAGAATATGTTAAAACAGGGGTGGGCCATTAAGTTTCCTATGGGGCCACATGGGAAACTTTGACAGTTGTTAAGGGCTGGATCAATACACTTGCAGCTCTCCTTAATATACATATATATATATATATATATATATATATATATATATATATATATATATATACATACACACACACAGGGTGGGGAAGCAAAATTTACAATATTTTGAGGCAGGGATTGAAAGACAGTGTATGACCAATTAGTTTATTGAAAGTCATGAGAATTTATTTGCCACAAGAAAATTTACATAATAGAAAATGTTTTTATTCTATGTGTCCTTCTTTCTCAATAACTGCCTTCACACACTTCCTGAAACTTCTGCAAGTGTTCCTCAAATATTTGGGTGACAACTTCTCCCATTCTTCTTTAATAGTATCTTCCAGACTTTCTCGTAATAGTTTTACTCATAGTCATTCTCTTCTTTCCATTATAAACAGTCTTTATGGACACTCCAACTACTTTTGAAATCTCCTTTGGTGTGACGAGTGCATTCAGCAAATCACACACTCTTTGACGTTTGCTTTCCTGATTACTCATATGGGCAAAAGTTTCTGAAAAGGTATGGATAATAGTGTTAGGTATGATTATGACATCAATATATGTTTGGTTTCAAAACAATTGACGTAGTGCCTGCTGAGAAAAAAACAACTAAATGTTCATTGTAAATTTTGCTTCCCCACCCTGTATATACTTTACTATAATACAAAAACAGTAAATGCAACAATACAATAATAAAATGAAAATGTGGAGCACAGAACACAACTATTTAATGAATATTCGCAAAAAGACTTTTGAAAATGTGTAAATCCAGCTCCACATTAACTTTACATGAAAAACTCGAAATGCATCCAGATTTATTTGTTTGCATATCACAGTTCCTTTTCTTTTTCTTTACCCCTGACTTCAGTAAAGAAAGACTTACAAGTCCATGTCTTGATATAACTCTGCATTCGGAATAAATCTTTCTTTTTTTGCCGTTAGCTGACATCTTCATGGGCTGAAACTAACCAACAAACCAATCAGTGCATAAGCCTTATGCAAGTACAGAAAGTATGTGTGAAAAAAACGGTAAATTAGCAGATCCTTCAAAATAAAAGCAGTGGTGTTGTATTGGTTACGTCTATTATGATGATATATATTTGCATTGACTTTTAATTTGCCAATGACGTCATGTGGGCCAGTTTGGGTCAGCTGTCCCCCGGGCCTTACAATACCCCCAACGTGTCTGTGTTAAAATGTGAGAAAAACATCAGATTTTATTTCATTGTTTTCATATCACTTTCTGATATTGGGTTTTAAACATGTTTCTTTACTTCAAAAATTAAATGCACAGACATTTTTGTAACTCCATAAAAAAAAAACAAAAAAAAACAACAACTTGATCACATTGTTTTTTTTTCATGCCTATGGAGGAATAAAAACATTCAAGAAAAAAAATCTTAACTAAGGTTCTCATAATTAATGCATGAAAGGGTTAATGTGTAAAACTTAGTGACATCTAGTGGAGATGTTGCAGATAGCACCGCTTTGCCCTGACCTCACCATGATCTATGGTAGCCTCCAGAGATGCTGTAGCCAGTGTTTGCTTTGTCAGTTCTGGGCTTTTTAGGTAACCTCTTAAGCCCAGTTGCCCACCCAGTCACAGTTCCAACAATGTTACCATGGTAACGTTCTGTGACGTTTGTAGCAGTATGCACATTCTATGTATCCACATAATCAGAAAAATGACAGCTAAAAGCTCAA
Organism: Sphaeramia orbicularis; assembly: GCF_902148855.1. Taxonomy (NCBI): domain Eukaryota; kingdom Metazoa; phylum Chordata; class Actinopteri; order Kurtiformes; family Apogonidae; genus Sphaeramia; species Sphaeramia orbicularis. The sequence goes on along the minus strand of NC_043959.1, from coordinate 23,787,744 downwards.
TGGAACAAATTTTCCAACAAATGAACACAGTCCAAGCGACGAGAACGTAAATGGGCAAATATCTAAAACAAGTTAACAGTCCGAAACCTGCATGAGTCACAAATAATAATAGTAATGATAATAAATAAATCAACAATACAAGTATTATTTCTCTACTGCTAAAACTGACTGAATGAGACAAAGAAGAGCAAAAATCCCATTCTGAAGTGATGATGATTTTTGTCTTCCCACGACATTGTTTTGTGTTAGACTGAAATGATTCCAACTAACAAATGGTCCAGGGTTGAACAGGTTTTAAGAGGATAATAACTCTATAGTCCATGTGACAGACATAGTGAGTCTGACCTCACTTACACCGATGCTTGGCCGTGACCTCGTGGTGAAACTTTTCAGTTCATTAGAAACTCTGATAATATCATGATCTTTTGTGCCAGATAATCTGTCATAGTCAATGTAACACTTTATATATTTGTTAAATAGGCAAAAATTGTAAAGAGAGAATGGATTTGGAACACTCCTGACACACTTCCAATAGAAGATAGAACTGTCTCTTTGTCTTTCATATTTCAGCCCTTTCCTCAACTGTAGATTTTTTATATTTTTTTACCTAACCCTTTCCATATTTTCCAGATGATGCTGAACATCAAAAGCATAATTCCCAGATCAAGCATCAATGAATGTGTAGGATGGTAAAGAACCTTAACCCCTACAGATATACAGCTAGTTTTGTGGCGACCTCCAATTGAATCTTTCTCTACATCTGACCTTTTCAATGTGATTCATTACCATTAATTTTTTTTGTCTTCAGTAAATTAATAATTTTCCTGTATTTTAATTAACAGGACAAAGAGAAGTCCATTTTGAGCACCTGAGGTGGGAAACCCAGCTCCCCAAGCCCTCCTCTTTGATTTGACACATTTACAAATTCATTGTGATTAGGGATGGGAATTGAGATCCGGTTCTTTTTGAGAACCAGTTCCCAGTAGCTCATTTCCTTGGAATCATTTGCCTGGCTGCTTAACGATTCTGCTTATCGATTCCAGCTTTGCTGCCCATGCGTGATGACGTCACACGTTGTTGCATTGTTTTGGATTAAAACATAGCAAACATGGCATCGAGGTAGAAACATTCCAAAGTATTGCTATACTTCGTGCGAAAAGATGACACCAGGGCCACTTGTAACACTGGCAAAGCTTCCATTCCCTCAAAGGGGGGAAATACGTCCAATATGCTAAAACATTTGTCCACACAGCATGTGATTCATTTGCAGGAATGTCCCATGTTTGATATGTTACTTAGCGACACTTGTAAATCTAGCAGCAGAGCAAACACCAACGGGGGAAACAAACATCCTACCACCTCCAAAAAAGTTTCCGAAGGTAGGGAAAAGGAAAATGAGGTGCACAACAGTGAGAGACATAGAGGAATTAGTGAAGCTTCTTAAGTTTCACTTTCACTTTGTACGGTCATATGGTGTGACACCCCCCCCCTCCGTTTGTACTCTTTTATTCCCTCACCTAATGAGAATCGCTAAGATAATCAATAAGGAATTGGACAGATAAGCAAAATCGAAAACGGAATCGGTAATCGTTAAATTCTTATCAATTCCCATTCCTCATTGCAATAGACTCTCATCGTTTACATTATTCTTTGACTTGGCCTCATTTTAGTATTTTTCAGCTTTGGTGCCAGAGTCCATACATATGCTCCTGGTGGGTGTAGAAACATTGAGCCTATACTTTTCTTTTTTTCTTTTGTTCAGACAAGGTCTAGTTGTAGATTTTAGCTGTTTGACAGTTTCGACTGTGACTCCAGTCTTCCTCAGAGGCGTCATCCGACGTGCTGCTGACGTGTCATTTATCAGCTGGTTGGCTGGACAGACCAATCAGAGCCCGTCGAGCTGACCGCGGCTTCCCCACCTTGGATGGTCTCCGGAGGAGGGAATCCCAGGTGTGCGACAACGTGTATGCCCCCTCCTCATATACCTTGTCTGAATCAAAGAAAAAAGAAAAGCATAATTACATTAACAGAAGACAAAATGAACATCATTAGCAACACTGAGCCTATTAACATGACAATAAAAATCCAATAGCTGGGAGTAATCAGATAATTGTAAAAATCAGATGTGATGTGTTTACATGCGCTTGAGAAATATGATAATAAAAAAACCCTGGTGTACATGTTTCAGTCCATTATCAAAGTCCATTGTCAAAGGTATTCTGAGGACATGATATAGACATGAATAAGAAAGGAGAGTGAGAATTTACCTTAAGTTCACATAATGTGTAGCAGATTCTAGCCTCCGCTCATTCATGTGTTCAATTTAAGTCTCTGAAAATCCAGATATTTCTCATGATAAGAAACACAAGTAAAACGTCTCCACCTAAACCCAGACCAAGTCATGACAGAGGCGTGAGCATATTAAGACTAATGGTTTGAAGGGTCCAGACCAAGACACAGGGTGAGACGGAGTCAAGACCGAGACCAGACGAGATACACAGCAAGGCCATCCAATATTACAGACTGATATATGGGATGAGCTGAATCCTGCTGCCAGTGGATGTTAGAATGAGGCAGCCTGTGGAAAGACGAACCAGGAATTGGCAAAAGAAATAAAAATGCACTGGAAATCTAGTAATGGCTGTGGTCTTGACTGGTCTTATAATAAAATCCAGAGTATTGAGAAAGCAAGACCTATAAAAATGGTCTTGAAGACAGCCTTGATTGCTTTTATTTCAGTGACTGTTTTAGCTCTGATGCTAAACCTTCAATTAAAAATATATGATCTACATTTCCAGCTGAAGTTTTTGTCGTAGTGGAATGGGAATCAGATTCAAATATCTGATTTTAAGTGTAAAACCTTTTTTCTGCTTGCCTTCTCCGCTGCATTATTTATATTAACTCTCACCAGCAGGGTCAGTCTGGTACCAGAACCCACTTCGGACAGCCAAAACAACTGATGAATCAACACTATGTATCCACAGACTGTATCAGCCACTGAATAAAATAAAAAGATTATTGTTTACACACATCTGTACTACAATATTATCATTTCCTTATTGAAACTAAAACTTAGACGTTTTTTTTAAGTTGCTCAAAAGAACAGTGTCTTATAATCTTCATGTGCTGCATCAGCAGATAGTTTACATTATAGCTCTGTTAGCTTAGCTCTGTTAGCTTGGCTCTGTTTTTAGACGGTATAAAGCCACAGCAAAAGAAAAATCCCCTATTTTCTGTACAGTTTGTGTAGTCAGTAGCTGAACTAAGGGCGCTTTCACACTGCGTACCCGAGTCCGTACCATACTTGGATACGTTTACACCTTTCCCACAGAGGTTGCGTTCACAAGCACATACCGCGGCGCATGCCCGAGTGCGAGTGGGTGTTACAGGACCGAAACAGTAGGTGGCGGCGTGGAAGGAATTCTGTCGCTATCTAACAAAAATGGAAGTCAGAAGAAGACAAACCCTTACGTCATCAACTGAGCGACTGTTCTGTTCATTTGTCTACAATGGCAGCAATACTTGTCTATGGGTGTATTCACACCTGGAAAGTCCTTTGGTCCACTTATTTGATTCGGATCAAATGCGGACTTTATTTTTTTCATTTGGGTCGGATTGCATTCACATTGCACTTTTTGCTAGTGGACCAAAATACGTGAACACAAGCATGCATGTGACGAACTGTGGTAGCATTAGACAGAAAAGTTGGGGGCGGGGTGAATCAGAGATGGCCAGTGTTGATGAAAATAATCGTGGTACTCCTACATACAGTTATCATTTTTGGAATATAAATTGTATTTTTACTGGCACAAATTTTCTAAAATAATGTTAACACTCAAGAAAAGCTCAGTTGGAGCCAGTTTCATAATATGGGCATCTGACCAAATGTCAGTGGCACATTCAGTTTCCTTATTGCTCCACGTCTGTCTACAGTTCATGGCTGCTGCTGTTAGCTCTGACCACCCGTAAACCTTGGCTACCTCCAGTGGCTATGGTGGCTCGTCAAGCACAAAAAGGCACAAGATTCCTTGGTTTGGTTTGGTTTGGTTTGGTTCGAGGTCGGTTATATTCACACCAGAAGTGAACCGTCCCAGAGTCCGTTTGGAAGTGTGGTCTCGGTCCGCTTGTTTGGTTTGAATCAGAGTTTGCATGTTTGTATTCACACCTAAAAAAAAAGTCTGGACTTTCTGGGGAAACGAACTCTGGTCTGTTTTAAACAGACCAAACGTGGTAGGTGTGAATACACCCTATCTGTTAGCCAGTTTGAGGCAATGTGGAGAAGAGTGACCTTCATTGTCCCTGATATATCACCGAGTGGTTCGGTCGATAAAGCGAGCCTGTGCCGCGCGGACCCGAGGCTTTTTCAGGAGATGACAGGAGTGCTGTCTATAGTCTTGTGGTGATTAGGTCATTTTTGTTGTTGGAGTGGTGATTAGGTCACATCCGTTCTCGGACATGGATCGCTTTCACAATGCAACTTACCATACTGGAGTCCACACAGTCCCAAGACTACCTTCTCAGCTGGACTCGTGTACGGTACTCGAGCACGGAACGTTTGCATTCAGACTGATCAAATTAAGCAGACTTTGGGGTCAAACGTACTCTGATACGGACTCGGGTACACTGTGTGAAAACGCCCTAAAGATCTGTTTGGAATCCAACAAACAAGGTCAAAACTGTCACAGTTTAATCTGAACCATGGATCAACAAACAGCAACTTAGTAAAGATAATAGTATCGCATAATAACTTTATACCTTCATAAGCCTCAGAATCAAACTCACCTGTGTAGAAGAAGCGTTGTCATTTCAGCATCAAACTCCATTCTTTTCATTTAGAACTGAGTCCAGTGGAGAAAACAACATCAGCGCTTTTAGCTTTTGTCACTTCATTTGCCACTAAAAGTTGTTTCTTAGTAGTTCTCATCCCATCTGGTCACTTTCTGATGCTTTGGTGAAAGGTCCCATGGTGTTTTCAAAGTTTTCCTCACCATGGGAGACTGGGGGAGTGACTCACCACTCCCTCTAGTGGTCACATAAATCCCCAGGCTTGTCTCTGGAAATAAATTCACTTCATATCTCTATATAATCCAATACATTGGCATCTTTGGCAGAACTTCACAGCTCTTTATTCTAAACCCTGATGATACTTTTAGGTCATACTTGATTATATTTAAGTGGAAATGCTACACATAGCCCTTTTAATGTTACATCGGTAATAAAACACTGACAATAAAACTTTCTAACCAGACGCTATGACTATTGAAAGAGTAAAATGAGCTTGATCTTGGAGCTGCTGAGGAAACCCGATCTAATTAGCTCCTCAGTATAAATACCAGACGGCAGCAGAACAGCATCTCTGATTTTCTTTCAGCTCGGTCTTTAAATTGCACATAGAACATGAAGGTATTTGATAAATGAAAGCTGATGAAGAGTGGCAAATGTCAGCGAACATAAGAGAGGAACGCTACATTTAGTATAGAATAGACAAAAATAAGCACAGTTTTTGAACTCGGAGCAGGTGTTTCAGTTGAAAATTAGGCTAAAAATAATGATAACATGATGGATTTTTACCTTTGCCAAGGAGGTTATGTTTTCATCGGCTTTTGTGTGTTTGTTTGCAAGGTAATTCCAAAAGTTATGAATGTATTTTCAGGAAATTTTCAGGAAATGTTGATACTGGCACAAGGAACAAGTGATTACATTTTGGTGGTGATCGGGGGTGGGGGGGCACAGATTTTTCGTTTGTTTGTCTGTCTGTTAGGAAGATAACTCTTAAAGTTATGGAAGGATTTTCAGGAAATTATCAGGAAATGTTGATACCAGCACATGGAACAAATGATTAAATTTTGGTGGTGATCGGGGGGGGGGGGGGCAGTTTTTTTGTTTGTTTGTCTCAAGGGAGTAGGTTTGATTCTGACATTGGTGGGGACGCAAAAGTGCTCCAAGGCAGCACTCCCGAAAGTTGATGTTTTTTTGCATTTATCATCATAATTTCACGTCATGTAGAGCTGATCAAAAGAGCAAACAATCATAGTCAGAAAAACATTCTGTAATTGACATGTTTAAAATGCATATCTGAATGTCTAAAGACAACACAAGAATTTAATGCATTCTGCAATTTTATCCTCATGATTAACATATCCATCATTATTTAACCTCACCTGTAAATTTACAGCCTCTCCTCCTCTACCTCCTCCAGCTTCTCCTCTTCATCTGCTCCAGTTTCTCCTCCTCTACCTCCTCCTCTACTTCGTCCCTCCTCTCTACTGTCTGTCACCTGACATAAATATGTTGATGCATGACATATGAACAGATTATGAATACAATAATCATACAGTTTGATGGTACAGTTACTGCCTGAGCAAAAAAGGCTTTTACTTTCAATTATTATTATTATCGTACTTTATTCCCCAAAAATATGGATAAAATCACATGAGGATCTAGAATCTGAGGTTTTATTGTATTTTCCCTACAAATTTTCTTTATTTGGGTTGTTTTTAACAGTTGTCTTCCATACAAATATATAAAAATAAGTAAAAACTTTTAAAAAGTGTATCTGTTAAACATTAGATAGTGTCTTTTATTTAATATCTGTATTGTTGAGCCTCAACAGTTCTATACCCTTGAATTAACTTACACTTTGACTCCTAAAGAAGGGTCTTATGTCCAGTTTTCTTTTCTTTGACAAGAGGAGATACATCAAGCATGACAGGAGATGCACAAAGCAGCCAGCAGTAAACCATATAGAAACGTATATCAAACAGCCAACTAGCACTAAACCATACAGAAACATATATAAGCCACATAGAAACATGTATAAACCAGTCAACTAGCACTAAACCGGATAGAAACATATACAAACCGCATAGAAACATATAGAAATCAGCCAACTAGCACTAAACCATATAGAAACATATATAAACCAGCCAACTAGCAGTAAACCATATAGAAACGTAAATAAACCAGATAGAAACACATAGAAAAAAAACAGAAACATTTGTAAACCAGCCAACCAGCAGTAAACCAGATATAAACATATATAAACCAGTTCAGCAGCAGTAAACCACACACCTTGGCAGATATCTCATCTCTTAATCATCTACAGTTCCATTATTAGCAAACTTTGCATCGTTTTAATTCAGCTAGCTGTAGCTAGTAACACAAAATGTTTTTCAACATTAGAAAAGGTTCCATACCTCTATAATTGGATTATTTTTCTGCCTCCTCTTCTCTCCTCTTCTAAACTGTGCAGCTCAGGCCTTGGAAGGCCTTTTCATGGTGATAAACTCTCCAGTCTTTATCTGGATGCTAGTTCAACTCCTGTCTTTCTTTTAGCTTCATTCTGTGTCTGTCACTCACACATGCAGTGAGCACCGGTCTGGAAGAGCTCACCTGAGAAATTACAAGGGGGGGGTTGTTGTTTGTTTGTTTCTCTCATTTCCTTATTTTTAAGGCAGTTAATGAGAAATTATCATGTTATTAGTTCTCAGTCTATGCCACAAACGGCCCTGCACGCATGGACACGCGCACGCGAATGCAGGTAAACAGACACATGTACAAATGTAAATGTAAATGACACCTGTCATATTCAAATCAGTCTCGCTGACATGACCCAGGCAGAACAAATGCAAACATGTTGACAACTTACACTAAGCGGTTGGAGATACATAAGAACTGCCTCCCGTCCCGTCCAACTAGCGGCTAACTGTAGCTTTTACAAGTAGATGGAGTAACAGCGGGAACAGCCAATCAGATGTACGATAGCAAAACTGCAGAGCCAATCGGAGAGTGATAATTAGGTTAGAGGCGGGACTTCAAGCAGAGACTGACTATTAACCCTTTGTGTGCCATAATCATTGACTAAACACTACGGCAGGGGTCTCAAACTCATTTTCTCTCAGGGGCCACATTCAGCCCGATTTGATCTCCAGTGGGCCGGACCAGTAAAATAATAACAGAGTAACCTTTAAATAATGACAACTCCAAATTTTTGTCTTAATTTTAGTGCAAAAAACCCCATTAAATTATGAAAGTACTTACTTTTATAAACTATCCAAACAAAAAAATGTAAATAACCTGAAAAAACTGAAATTTCTTAAGACAAATAAGTGCAATTTTAATAATATTATGCCACAACTTAATATTTCTACGTGTTCATTATGGATCAGATCTACAAAGACACTAACAGTTAGTAACAGGCAGAAAATTCTTAAAATTGTGCTTAATTTTCTTTAGACGTTTCAGGTTGTTCATATTTGTTCAGGTTGTTCACATTTTATTGTTACAGGATGGTTTGTAAAAGTAAATATTTTCATAATTTAATGTTATTTTTTGCACTAAAACGAAGACAAAAATTTGAAGTTGTCATTAATTATAGGCATAATGTAATATTATTTTTTTCACATCAAACCAAGAAGAAAATATAGTCATTATTTTTTATACGTTATTATGCTGTTATTTTACTGTAGATCATATTGGTCTGTATGTGGAACCTGAACTAAAATGAGTTCGACAGCCTTGACTGTGGAATTTTTATACTTTGCAAATTCATCCCATGGGCCGCATTGGAACCTTTGGTGGGCTGCGTTTGGCCGTATGTTTGAGACCCCTGCACTATGGACAGTGGTTGTATTGACAGCGACTACACAATAGTGGCTGGATATTGGTAGGGACATGCCCCTAGCGTCCCTACGCAATTCTACGCCCCTGGTTTGTCTGTCTGTTAGCAAGATAACTCAAAAAGTTATGGAAGGATTTTGATGAAATTTTCAGGAAATGTTGATACTGGCGCAAGGAACAAATGATTAAATTTTGGTGGTGATTGGGGGGAGGGACACTGATCTGCCTTGGCAGAGGTCTGTGCTCTATGAGCGCTTTTCTAGTTTCCTCCGCCAAGAGCTAGTGTGATCGCTTTGCTTTGTGTGCGTGTTTGTTTGTTTGTTTGTTTGTTAGCAAGATACAGTCTACTCTCGTTATACCGCCAACTTCCGTTCACAGCCAAATTGGCGGTATAGCAAAAATGGCGTTACAACGGGTTGCGTCCATAATGTGCATGTCTTTACTATATGATGTCTATGCTGCCTCCGTTAACCCGTTCTAATTGCGTTTCTAAATAAATCTTGATTCTGTTATGTTGTAAGGGATCATTTAAAGTGGGGAAACATTTTAAGCATTATTATACCGTGTCGGGAAATGACACCCCATCATCTTGAGGCTTTGGCTTAATCCCACGTCCTCTTCCCGACATCCTGAACCTACTGAGTGTTCTGCGATAAATGAACGGTGGCCGTTCCGTAGACCTACTCGTAGCTTGTCGCGATCAGCGTCTGGCGCGTTTGTTTCAGTGCATTGTTAAAATTTATGTGTACTCGATGGCAATCACGCTGGCGGTATAACGGTCGGGAAATCAATGGTATAAGTGTTGTTTGTGCATGGAACTGGGCTGGCGGATGGCGATAGGCGGAAATGGTGGTAGCTAATAGAATAATGCATTGGGGATTTTTGTGCAATGGTTTTGGTCGGCGGTGAGCGAAAATGGCGGTATAACGGCGGGCGGTTTAACGAGAGTAGACTGTAACTCAAAAAGTTATGGACGGCCACCCCCGATCACCACCAAAATTTAATCATTTCTTCCTTGTGCCAGTATCAACATTTCCTGAAAATTTCATCCAAATCCATCCATAACAGTTTGAGTTATCTTGCTAACAAACAAACAAACTAACTAACTAACACACACGGGAGGCAGATCTGTCCTGGCAGAGGTCTGCGCTCTCCGAGTTCTTTTCTAGTTTAATTATGCATATGTACTATTTTAAAAATAAGCAACTAGAAAAGCAGACCTCCGTCAAGGCAGATCAGTCCCTCCCCCCTGATCACCACCAAAATTTAATCATTTGTTTCTTGTCCCAGTATCAACATTTCCAGAAAATTTCATCCAAATCCTTTCATAACTTTTTGAGTCATCTTGCTAACCGACAGACAGACAAACAGACAAACCCAGATGAAAACATAACCTCCTTGGCCGCAGTAACAATTACTCCACATTGCCTTATAATAGTAACTACAGCAGTAAGAATAACCAGTGCAGTCCAGACACTCTGCTTGAAACACAAAGATTGATGGTCTGTGGGAAGTTCAATAGGAGACACTTCTAATCTATTGTACAACTTCTGTCAGTGTTGGAAACCACGCTACCATCCTGCATTCTCCTTTCAACTACAACTGCCATCTCTGTGTCAGACATACTCTCTAAGCAGCCACTGTTAAATGTTACTTTCTGCTCACTGGTGATGATCACATGTAGGGTTCTATGTGGTGAGGAGCGTCTCCGACATGGCTCCCATCTTGGTTTTAGAATCAAGGACGGATATGTCGAGGTGGGAGGTGGGGGATGGGGGATGGGGGGTCTGGTCTATATGAGGGCAACTGATTGGAACCAGCTGTCTGTCTGGTCATTGAAATGGTGTGAAGATATCCCTACAAAACACACATGGGACACACCTGCAGGTAAAGGCATTAGTAGGAAAAAGAAGATCACTCTCTTTCTTCTTTTACACAACAATGAGGTTTTCTACTTCAGTGGAGAATAGGGCCTGGTAAAACTTAAACCCGTGGTATAGACCAGATTAAAATATGTAGAAAATGTCCAGGAGTATGTCGGATGTTACTAATGTATGTTTCCAGCACTGTTGATATTTCAGACAAATGCATCAAATTATTAGTTGTTATGGCCCATCCCTATGAATTAACATTTGACATAATGTGGCTATTTCATTTATAAGTTGCATAATCGGGTTGTGGCAAAAATTACACATAACAGTTTAAATGACAGTATTAGGTAAGGACTTATATGACACATGCCTGCATCATGAGCAGTGCCCGTTTCATCGTGTTCTTGCAATGTGTCATTTTGCACAATTTCATTAAAGACAATTCATTCATTTATGTGCACATTCATTCATTCATTCATTCATTCATTCATTCATCTCTGTGTAGTGTACTGTATATGCACTGCAAAAATCTAAATCTTACCAAGTGTATTTTTCTCATTTCTAGTCAAAATATCTGATTACACTTAAAATACGACATAATCACCTAAAGAGTAACTTTTCAGTGAGATATAAGAACTTATTTTTAGACAATAGATCTTGAAAATAGTATTTCAAGTAATCTTACCAAGATCATTTTCACTTGTTCCATTGGCAGATTATTTTTTGCTTGAATTAAGTTAAAAAAATAAAAAAAAAATCTTGAATTAAGCAAAAAATCTGCCAAAGGAACAAGTGAAAATTTTCTTAGTAAGATTTCTTGAAATAAGATTTTCAAGATCTATTGTCTAAAAATAACTTCCTATATCTCACTGAAAAGTTACTCTTTAGGTGATTGTCTTATTGTAAGTGTGATGACATATTTTGACTAGAAATGAGAAAAATACACTTGATAAGATTTTATTTTTGCATATAACATCAATAGACTATTCTTCCAACCTGTGATTTTACTTATTAGATGCAATCAAGCATTAAGAAATATTACTGAGCAATTTAAGAGCTATTTTATGTCAGCTTTACAGGTTCATTCTTATTTAACATGGCAATCTACAAATCTCCATCCTCCAAAACTTCGAACAAGAGGACAATTTTCTATAAGATTTAAGGGTGTCAAGGTCTGGAAAATGATCGTGGTAAGATTTTTTGAAATAACATTTTCAAGATCTATTGTTCTTATATCTCACTGAAAAGTTACTCTTTCGGTGATTATGTCTTATTTTAAGTGTGATGAGATATTTTGACAAGAAATGAGAAAAATACACATAGTAAGACTGGTTTTTGCAGTGTGGCAAATGCATTGCTCTCAGGGGCCCTTTTAATACCTGTGTTTCTGAATAAGCCTACATATAATGAAGATGTGTCCTGTTTGTGTAATCAGTCCAGTTCTTAATGTGTTTTGTGTGGATAGTGGTCGTAAAATGAACACGCATTAGCAAACCTCAGTTTTTAAAAGTTCATTGTGTAGGATGTAATGTAAACGCACCATGTACAGTATTTGTGTAACACGAGACACGTGGCCCAAAATGAGCTCATGATGTCTTATAATTGTAAAACATGGTTAATTCTCTTGATTTCTAAACAAACTTTGTGTTCATCTCTGTGAGTGAGCACCTGCTCAGTGATCCAGTGATTCCACCCACAACACAGCTGTGTCATGTCCAGATGCTGCTTGTTGTAATGTCCGTCAACATTGTTTTTTTTTTTTTTGTTTGTTTTTTTAAATTCACATAACTAGTTGCAGAAAAAGGTCTTTCCATTGCAGTTTTTTGTGATATACCAATTGTGCTATGGCCAAAAAAACCCACCTCTTGCCAGCGCAAAAACTTTTAATTGAAAAATGAGAGCTTTGGCAAAATTGTCATTTTTCCATTAGGTAAATTTTTAAGCATAATTTATTTTCGCACAATTTGAGGGTCAATGGAAAAGCGACTATTGATCCAGTGATCCCATCCACAACCCAGCTGTGTCATGTCCAGATGCTGCTCAAACAGCGTTCACAGTATTCAGACACTCCTTATACTGGGGACAATAAAAGGACACCTCAAAATGTCACAGTTCCTCAGATGTCACCATGACACAGATGTCGCAATTCAGGTGGGAACGGTTCCGGATAACATCCCACAGCTCCGTGTAGCCCTCAAAGAGGAGTGGAATAACATGCCACGGGTCACAAATAACAATATTGTCAACTCCATGAGAAGACGATGTGTCTCTCTACAGGAAGCCAATGGTGGGCACACAAGATATGGAGTTGTGATTTCCTTCAACCGGCCCCCACTGTGTCCACATGAGTGTCCCTGAATGCCACATGCCACTATCATGTTCTAACGGACAGTAATCTGTAACACACTGATCAACAAAATAAACTGTGTGCGATTTAATATAATGTGCAACATCTAATACTATTAAAAGTTAAAGTGCCACATGGTGCATTTATCGTTTTGCTCAGTGTAACTACACAGTCTCACTCCCAAATTTTCCCATACAGTTGGTAATTTTGATACACAGAGCAGATGCATAGACTGAATATATTTAGTGTATGGACCCGTCACATGTCGGTTTCTGAACTATGTTATGAAACTAAGAGTTTGTAATTTGGGCATCGCCACATTGGGTTTTTGAAGCTGGAAGTGACCATATTTGGATAAACAGGGAGGGACTGTGGGCACACGAAAGATCACCAGTGAGCTAATGCTATACGCTAGCTTACTTATTCTGTAAACCAGTAAAGTTCATAAAGTATTGTGTATCAAAGTAATGTTACAGTCTTAATCAAAATTATTAAACACAATTAAATGGAGCTGTATGTCAGGGGAAAAATGTAGTTTAAATAAATAAATAACGTGAAAGCCCAGCTTTTCAGGTGAGCTACCTCACATCAGAGCTTCTATTTGACCTGAGTTCTAATTAACCCTCCGGTATCCCGTCCAGCAAGGCCCTTATTAAGCACCAAGTGTGCCTTTTTGGCACACTTGTGGAATAATATCAAAAAAAAATTCATACAGTTTGTTTTTAATTCTTTTACACTTTTTTCTATTTCACCAACTTGACCCATAAATAAAAATACCAAATACTCAATAATTCTGACATTTTTTAACCCTTTAAATGCTGTGTTTGTAATGTAAACAAACCATTTTTTTGGATGCAAAAAACACAAAAAAATTATTTTTTTCAATATACTACATAAAACGTGGATCACATATTATTTGACTTTTGCAGCCTAGCATATGTCAATGATTAACTCCAACATTGGTTAATTTGCATTATTATTTTTGGCGCTAGGTCAAATGTTCAAAAATACTAGCATCTGTCACCAAGTGTGCCAAAATGGTGCACCTATAAATCAAACTATTAAATATTATACATTGATTGATTTGTCTGCTCTAATTTGATTTTTTTTATTATTATTATATTATTTTCTGCTCTAATTTGATTTTATTTTTGTAAATCAAGGTCAACATACATATCAAATGGAAGAAATAGTGCATTTTAGGCACACTTGGGAGACAGATGCTAGCCTTGTAATTTTCTTTTGTTTACAATGTGCAAATTTTAGTTGGTGGCCAGAATTTTAAAGATCATGCACCAATGAACAACTTTTGAATTCTAACCTTATTTAAATTGTGAAAAATAATATGAAGTCTTTTAACACGAAATGCCAAGTGTGCCTAAAAGGCTCACCCAGATACCGGAGGGTTAAGGATGAAAAGTTGGACCTGATTATTAATTAGGGGTTCCAAATAATACAGATGAAACCAGATTATCTCCTGAAAAATAATAAAAAACTAAATAAATTTATAAAGAAAAAAACATTGATTTAATGTTGTCTCAGTGAGGTCCAATAGAGGTCTATTGCCGCGTTTCCACTGCATGGTACCGGCTCAACTTGACTCGACTCGGCTCGGCCTTTTTGCGTTTCCATTACAAAAAAGGACCTGGAATCTGGCACCCGGTACTAGTTTTTTGGTATCACCTCCGCCGAGGTTCCAAGCGATACTAAACCGTGACGTATCACACTGCAGACCGCTGATTGGTCAGACAGTTTTCTCTGTGACCCGCTGTTTTAGAAAAAACAGATGCGGAAGTGGACAGTAAATATAGCGGTACATTAATCCACATGATAACAGCCCAAAACTACTCCATGGTCGGTCGAGGAGGTTCAGTCTTTGGTGGCCGATGTAAAAATTCAGACGAGACAACACGCAACAAGCGAGTTTTCAGCAACTCTCTGAGCAGACAACACGGAAATAATGTGCCGCATCACTATGACGTCCAGGTACTGTAAAGTCAGTTGTATCCAGTAAAGGAAACAGTCTGCAGGAATACCGAGTTGAGTCGAGCTGAGTCGAGTTGAGCTGGTTCCACGTAGTGGAAACGCGACATATGGTACCAAAGGCATTTTGGAGCCGCCCCTAGTGGCCATCAGTGGTATTACAACATTAAGATACAGTCTACTCTCGTTAAACCGCCCGCCGTTATACCGCCATTTTCGCTCACCGCCGACCAAAACCATTGCACAAAAATCCCCAATGCATTACTCCATTAGCTACCGCCATTTCCGCCTATCGCCATCCGCCAGCCCAGTTCCATGCACAAACAACACTTATACCATTGATTTCCCGACCGTTATACCGCCAGCGTGATTGCCATCGAGTACACATAAATTTTAACAATGCACTGAAACAAACGCGCCAGACGCTGATCGCGACAAGCTACGAGTAGGTCTACGGAACGGCCACCGTTCATTTATCGCAGAACACTCAGTAGGTCAGGATGTCGGGAAGAGGACGTGGGATTAAGCCAAAGCCTCAAGATGATGGGGTGTCATTTCCCGACACGGTATAATAATGCTTAAAATGTTTCCCCACTTTAAATGATCCCTTACAACATAACAGAATCAAGATTTATTTAGAAACGCAATTAGAACGGGTTAACGGAGGCAGCATAGACATCATATAGTAAAGACATGCACATTATGGACGCAACCCGTTGTAACGCCATTTTTGCTATACCGCCAATTTGGCTGTGAATGGAAGTTGGCGGTATAACGAGAGTAGACTGTACTTAGGCATTAGCTTTGTTTTGGATTTGGGATCCTTGGCTCTTGGGTAGATGTCATTTTTCGACACCTTTGTATGTCTGAAAGGCATCCTGACATTGCCGTGGTTATGGTTTGGTTATGTTTAGGCATTAAAAAAACAACTAAGGATGGGGAAATGGTTGTGGGGAGGGCTGAAATAAATACGACAGAAAACACCATCACCACCTGAGCCACATCCTGTTAAGATTTTTGCTGTTGAACTATGTCACTTGGACCATATCGCCAAGTTCTGACATCTACAAGCTTACATTAACTTCCGTCAGGGAACATGTGCATCAAAAATTAATGCTATGGGACTCATGAGCAGGTGGTTATATGTTACGCATACAGAGTATATATGAGCCCCATGTAGTGGAATGTGAAAACTGCAACCAACTCAGTACTGCTCATGTCACTACATCAGTACTAAAAATCTAAATTACCCAGCATCTGTTTTGTCCATTCTGAGCTTTTTAATTGAGAGGGCATTGTCTCCAATCCACACTCTAACATAGAAGATGAAACACACCTGGACCTGCCTCTTCTTTCACCACTGTAAAAGGAAGTCCGTTTGGGGCTAGTGTAGAAAAAAGGCTCATTCTAAAGTTATGTAAACATAGAGATTATTATTTTCAGGTTGTAATCCACTAATTAAAACAGAAACATGAATATTATATCCCATTTCTGGACAGGGACACCCCTAAGTCTTTAATCAAGATATTTTCTTAGAATTAAAAATCAATATTAAAGTATTTGGCTGGGCTGTGCAGTTGGCAGTAAAGTAAAACTCTGAATATGTGCATGAATTATATGCATTCATCCAATGGCTTTTGATATTACTCTCTTGATCAAATATGATAGACCCAGCAACAGACAGACTAATGCTGTAATCCATAATACTGCACTCCTAGTATGGCTAAAGATGTACTAATTTAATTGCTAATAATACTATGCAACTGCTTCGTACTACATGGGGGGGAAGCAGTAGCTCTGTTACTATGGGTAGTTTTAAGGAAATATTGATGTTTATAAACTATATGGACAAAAATATTGGGACACATCATTGGCTACAGCTGTAAGAAGTCCTTTTCATGCAGATTTGAGATATATACATCAGTATTGCCTTAAAATTTAATAGCAGATTTAATAGAAAATGATAATTTACAGTCGTAGCACGAAATATATTTTAGAAATTTAGAGGTAGAATCAGAGGTAGAATCAGTCATAGATAAGAAAAAAAAAAAAAAAAAAGAAAGTAAAATCAATGTTGAGAGAAATTAAGTAAAACCATCTCATTTTGGAAGCAAAGATAATAATTTAAACAAAACTAACCAATACAATGATATTTATCACCATATAAAACTATATTATGACATTTTTCATTATTGTTTTGTATTCCAGATCCCTGTTAGAAAAGAAACACCTGAATTCAACGTGTCCCAACACTTTTGTCCATATAGTGTATCATTCAGATCATTAATCTAATACTAGTCATTGCTCATTTCATGGAGGTAATATGCAAAAAAAATAAATAAATACATAAATTTTATGCAACCCCCCCCCCCCCCCAAAAAAAAATAACAACAACAAAAAAAAACAAAACTGTTAATTATAGTCTCATAATAATAACAAGTAATTGAGTTACACTAAACATGTTAGTACAGATCAGGTTTATCAAGAACAGCAAAGTTACAGTAATGGTCTGAATGTTAGTGTATTATGGGATGGTGCATGAGCGTCCACTGTGTTGGCTCATATGGAACTAAAACCAAACCCATGAATATACAAGAGAACAGTTGGAGAACAGCTGTCTACTGTAGTGACCACTGTGCATGAAAGGGTTAATTTTTATTATTATTATTATTATTATTATTAACAACCCATTTTTCATGGAGTTACAAAAATTGGACACCATGCATTTAATTTTAGAAGCAAAGAAATGTATTTACTGATATACTGTGTGAAAACTATTAAATAAAATCATTTTAATGCTGCTAATCTGATGGGTTTTTTTTTACATTTTAACATACTCCTATACTAGTTATGACTTACTTCATGGAGATAATATGCAAAAAAACAAAAACAAAAAACAAACAAGTAAAAAACAAATTTTTGTTTAAAAACGCAAAAAAAAAAAAAAAAAAAAAAAATCTGTTGTTTACAATCTAATAACAATTTGCATTTTTTTGCACTCAAACATGTTACTGCAGATCGGGTTTATCTAGAACAGCACAGTTACAGTAATGGTATGAATTACAGTGTATGGGATGGTGCGTAAGCGTCCACTGTGTTGGCTGATATGGAACTAAAACAACAAATTCCATGAATATACAAGAGAACAGCTTTGAACAGCTGTCCACTGTAGTGACCAATATGCATGAAAGGGTTAAATGCATGGTGTCCAGTTTTTGTAACTCCATGAAAAATGGGTTAATAATAATAATAATAATAATAATAATTATTATTATTATTATTATTATTACCCCCGTGAAGGAGGTTATGTTTTTGCCAGGGTTTGTTTGTTTGTCTGTTTGTTTGTTTGTCTGTCCGTTAGTGTGCTACATAACTCAAAAAGTTATGGACAGATTTTGACGAAATTTTCAGGGTTTGTTGGAAATGGGATAAGGAAGAAATGATTAAATTTTGGTGGTGATCGAGGGGGGCGGGGGGGGGGCGCAGACCAGAAAATTTCATCAAAATCTGTCCATAACTTTTTGAGTTATGTTGCACACTAACGGACAGACAAACAAACAAACAGACAGACAAACAAACCCTGGCAAAAACATAACCTCCTTGGCATGGGGGGGGCCCACGGGGGGGGGGGGGGGGGGGGGGCACTGATCAGCCTTGGCGGAGGTCTGCGCTCTCCGAGTGCTTCTAGTAATAATAATAAATTCAATCACATTTTTTTCATGCCTGAAGAGGAATAAAAACACTCAGGAAAATTTCTTTTATTAAGGTTCTCATTATTCGTGCATGAAAGGGTTAAGTTGAAATGTGAGAAATCATCAGACTGGCAGCATGATAAATGTTTTTATTTCATAGTTTCCTCAGTGAATACATTTCTTTGCTTCAAAAATTAAGTGCATGGTGTCCAGCTGAGTGGACATTTTTTGCAACCCCATGAAAAATAGCTTCACAAAAAAAAAAAAAAAAAATTCAATCACATTATTTCTTTAATGCCTAGAGGAATAAAAACACTCAGGACAAAAAAGATCTTGATTCAGGCTTTCATAATTCATGCATGAAGGGTTAAATCTCCCCTCACATTATGAACCTTCTCTACACTGCCATCCCACGCTGAGGCGACAGCATTTAGTCAGTCGAAACATGGACAACAGATTGATAAAGCTGCTCCCTTCCCTCTCTTCCTTCATCCGTCCATCCCTCCATCCACTCCCAGGAGTCTGGTATTGATCAGACATGTCCACATTAGAGGGAGGGGAGATGCTTTTATGATAATCCACCCACCCTCCCCGCCACTCGTAATGGCTGCATTAGACGCTCATCCCCTCCGCACCCGACACCTGGCCCTGGCTCTCTTCGGACTTACTGTTTGCATTACAACACTGTTTAATGGGCTCTTTAGAGGGGCTGTGGGGGCAGGGGAAGGCAGGAAACTTTCCAAGAGTTTCCAGTAGATGAGGACCCAGCGAGGAGCCACTGGGAAGGTCCGGTACGAGAGTGATAGATGGCACTATGTTGAAGTGAAGGGCGGAGGGAGCTGGAAGTGGGGGTCCATTACCTTCTGTATTACTGAATGCCCTCTCTGTCTAGCCACAGCAGTGGGCTGGGTGTCTGATGGCTAACAAACTCTGGGAAGTGAAGCTTTCGATGAGTGTGTTCTCTGACCGGACCCAGACAGAGGGCCAATCAATAACTTGCTCCCATTACTTTCCAGTCAAGAGAGTTCAGATACTTTCTGACACAAATATAAAAAGTTCGTCTGCGATTGTACTGAAGCTGAAACTGAAGATCCAGGTAAGATACTCGGTTTGGTGAGCACCGGCGCTAATGGGAAAGGACAGATGTATTGAAAAGAGTATACTATCTACCACTGGAATAATAGTAGTGACCAAACCAACTGAGGTAATGAAAATATGTCATGTGACTAAATATACTTACCTGTTTAACTCTGACCATATTTTCAGGGGAAAATGCCTAAAAAGACATACCCACAGTAAATGAAGAATTACTCCACAATAATTAGGTTCATATGGATGTTCTTGGTGTCAATGGACATTTAGAGACCTCACAGAATCTATTCCCATTGTCTGAAATATTGTATCTATTACTATGCCTGAGTAAACTGTAACAAACTGAAAGAGAAATTAGAATTTTTTATCCTCACCTGTTTTTTTTCGGCTGGATTGACGATGATATGCATAAATTAATTGTTCGTGTCGGAGATTTTTAATAGCGTATATTTCACCCCACAAAGATTAAAAATCATGTTTGAACATTAAAGTTTGCATTAAAATACACTTTTGATGTACTTTTATTAACATTAGGGTCTAAACTTTGAGCAAAAGTTGAAAAAAACATCTATTGTCCTGATTTATTATATTTTTATAGTAGATGAATATTAATAGAATTTTTTAGCCCTAATATAATTTTTTGGCTTAACAGTATATGACTCTAGTGCAGTGATTCCCAACCTTTTTTGGCTCGTGACCCCATTTTAACATCACAAATTACAGGTGACCCCAGACATTCAAAACAAAGACTTTTTTTTTTTTTTTTTTGCTAAAATTAATTTGTTTTTGATCACGTAGTAGTTTGCTATACTATGTTGCAAATAAACGCTAATTTTAGATGACATTTAATCTATATAATGTATATTATTATGGATGGAGGCAGAAAAGCCAGGTGTAGATTACTGCACAAAGTGAGAATTTTATTTTCTTGGTCAGGATATGTACAGTCAGTCCAGCTTGGATTTACAAGGCTGACAATTAATACTGAAAAAAAAAACCCAAAAAAAACAAAACAATACCTCAAACTATGAATTATGAAAGAGCTGCAGTATCTTAAGCCGACCACAATGAACATTTGAAAGATAAACAGTACCACAGTGCTTCAGTTTCAGCTTAAGAGTTTGTCATGTCTTTTATGCATTGGGAATGTGTCTGTCAACTCACCATATATTAGTCTTTTTTTTTTCTTTTTTTATCAATTACTAGAAATTTTAGGCAATCCCGTTTGAATTCCAGGTAACCCCACATGGGGTCCCGACCCCAAGGTTGAAAAACACTGTTCTAGTGTGTTATTATCATGGTCCTCCTCTTTAGTTTAACCCTTTCATGCATGAATTATGAGAACCTTAGTCAAGATTTTTTTCTTGAGTGTTTTTATTCCTCCTCAGGCATAAAAAAAAACAATGCGATCGAGTTTTTTTTTCTATAGAGTTACAAAAATATCCATGCATTTAATTTTTGAAGTAAAGAAACGTGTTTAAAACCCAATATCAGAAAGTGATATGAAAACAATGAAATAAAACCATTTTTAATGCTGCTAATCTGATGTCTTCTCACATTTTAACATATTCTAATGCTAGTAATTGCTCACTTCATGGAGATAATACGCAAAAAAAAAAACAACAAAAACCTTTTCGTCTAACAAATAACAATTGATTTACACTAAAACATGTCACTGCAGATCAGGTTTATCAAGAACAGCAAAGTTACAGTAATGGTCTGAATGTCAGTGTATGGGATGGTGTGTAAGTGTCCACTGTGTTGGCTGATATGGAACTAAAACAACAAAACCCATGAATATACAAGAGAACAGCTGGAGAAGAACTATCCACTGGAGTGACTTATGCATGAAGGGGTTAAGTATTTAATGAGCATTACCACTATCTACTAAACTGGAATAAAGGACAGAGTTCCTTATTTATCTGGGAATTTCATGAGATCAATGGTATAGATTGGGGTAGGGATCGCAGGAAAGAGTTTGGAATGGCAGTATTTCAGGCAGTTTATCTGTATTATTTTCCACATTAGAAGTCTATACATATAATCAGAGAACTGGAGTTACTTCTGATATCCAGTAATTCTCTCATGTTTGCACTGCAATGGACACGTGGAGCAAGGTTATTTATGTTAACACATTACACTGGTCAACAACAAATTTATTGTTTAAGTTTTTTGAGCTGATTTAGGATAATTTTGGTGTGCTGAATCCAAAAATCACATTAATTTTGCTCAATCAGGTCAACTTTCTGAACTATGCTACATATTGGCTTTTTAACATTTTTGCTTACATTTATAGGCATTTTCACATCATATGATACAAAATTCTTTCATATTTCTTGCAATAAATGAGTTCTGAAGATTTTACTTTTGCCAATTTATGATAAATGTTTTTTTTTAATATTACAGGTGAATGAAATGGCTTCGACTAGAAGATCTTGCAAAAATAAGCCTGACGTATTCTGCTACAGTTTGTAACACTTAATAAATACATCCTGTTAGAAAATGATTTTTTTTTTCTCTTAAAACCTATTTTGGGTGAGAACTACATAAAAAATCAACTGATAAAGTCACAAAAATGTAATCAATTTTGTGAGAAGATCAAATTTTTCAAAATCATATTAGCAAAAAAACCTGACCTGATTGAGAAAAACAGATGTCATTTTTGGATTTAGCGGTGCAAAATGGTCCTAATTCAGTTGAAAAAACCTAGACAACTTGCAAAAAACATTTTTTGTAACCCAGTGTAATTATACTTTGTGATACGACCACAAAAAAGATAACAGGAACTTCTTCATCAGCCACATTTAAACTAATAAGTGATGATGCAACTAATCTGAAGCCACTAATCCTACTTATTGTAAAATAATGATAACTTAGTGTTAACTAGCAGTATAACCCTGCCTGCCATCACCTGCAGGCTATTGGTCAGGTGGGAGCAGTATTTAGCACATGGATGCACTTACAGTATCATCTCACAAAGTGAATTTCAGCTTAGGGTTAACATGAAAGTTGAAGCCAAACTCTCAAACACCCACGCAAGTAATTGTTTTCATTGATCCAGGTTCACTAAAGGATAAGATAAGATAAGATAAGATAAGATAAGATAAGATAAGATAAGATAAGATAAGATAAGATAAGATAAGATAAGATAAGATAAGATAAGATTTCATTGGTCCCACCATGGGGAAATTTCACAGTTGACAGCAGCAACATACAACACACCAGTGCAAGAGAAAGACAGGTTGAAAAAACAAACAAACAAAAAAAACAAAAAAAAAAACACAAATGAGAGTGAAATATGAAGGAAAATAAGAAATTTGGTACCTATTTGTTGCAACAAGCAGTTTTAAACCACTATGTTGTCATCCATTGTCCTTTGGACTGTAGGTTTGAAACCCTGATTTTGTATGTTGCCGGTCACCATTGTGGTTTTCTGGAACCAGCAGTAACCATAATTTTGATTTTTTTGTATTTTATTAACAAATACTGTCAAGAGAGAGATTGTTTTGGTGGAACATAATCTCATAAGGGAGGATGTCATGTATTTAAAATATCTAAATCTCTACAAAACAAAACAGTACATATAATCAAGTGTGTCTTTGACAAAACTTGCCAATTTCAGGGTGTGGTTGAAGGTTTATGGTAGCTGTTCTTCCATGTAACAAGACAGAGATTTTCAAAATGCACTGTATATGTAAGAAGGATGCCACAGTGCGTTATAAATATTCACCCTTATTCCTGCAGAGTACCAGACTAATGCTACAAATAGACATCGGTAACTGATAAGAACATACATGTCTTAAAGGTCCCGTATTATGCAAATCTCACTTTGTGACAGTTTTCTTATAGTAGTGTGTGTTGCAGTAGCCTCATTATGAGGTTCGAATTTGAAAACTGTCTGTTTCCTCCCTGCCTTGCTACACCACATTTTGTGAAAATGCCTGCTCAAACGGCCGAGTTTGAGTTGGGTCCGCTTATGACGACATAAGCGGATTTAACTCCTCCCCCTGACTGTGCCCCCACCCTGGCAAAGCGAGCCCCACCCTGGCAAAGTACCTCTTGGACAACAAACATGGCGAAGGCGAGACACGCAAGTTGTGCTGTTGTTGGCTGCACACACCAACACGATAGTTTATTTTTGCTCCCCACTTCCGAGCCTCTCCGAAAAAAATGGCTGGATTATATCTTTGATGGTCATGTACCAAACAACATTCCCAAACGCTTGTATGTGTGTGCCCGGCATTTCACGGACGAGTGTTTTTCGAACATGGGCCCATACAGCTCCGGCTTAGCACAAAGACTCCGAATCAAGAAGGACGCAGTACCAACGCTTCGTGACCCAAGTACAAGTGTGGGAGATGTAAGTTCTTATCATTTTTTTGTATCTTTACTGCATAACCCTACATTACGGATAAGCTGGTGGTTGTTGATGTGTACGTCTAACGTTAGCATGGCAGCTAACATAGCTCGGTTACTGCTGCTAACGTTTGCGTCCCCGTTAACATGCAAGGGCTGATAATATCAAGAGACATTCAACATTACTTTGAACACGGGCCTTTTGTGGTTGGCATCAGTAGAGTTAGCATCAAGCTTGTTAGTAGCTGCCTGCATTAGTGGCGGCAGGCGTCTTTCCGTGTCAGGTCCACGAACCCGACACAACACCGCTGTTTTCCGTCGGGGCTCAATCACACCTCAAGGCAAAGAAAGCCAGTGTTTGGAAAGATGTTCTGTCTGAGACATGTGTATTGTAGACGAGAGAGGGGCTTCACAGTCAACATTAGCTCGTAGTACCGCTAGCGTAAGCCGCGTCCTCTCCCAGAGAGGGGAGGGGGAGTGGGCGTGGACAAATGCGTTCATTTGCATACCCGGAAGCAGGCCCAGAAACAGCCTGTTCTGAGGAGGGCTGGTGAGAGTGACTTTTTCGACCGCTGAAACTCCGAACAAGGGATGATTTTGGGGCGAACAAACTTAAATACTATGTTTTTGGGCTCTGAGACCTATATGACGTGACTGAGAAATAGCATAATATGGGACCTTTAATAGTCTGATTATGTTCATACTATCTACCGAAAAAAAATCAACTTTTTTTTCCATCTGTCTAACAAAAAACAAAAGAAATCTTTGTAAACTCATATCTTACAAATGATTTCATAGATATTTTTAACTAAAAATATAACAAACATCTGCCGGGTAATTGTTTCCATAAGCCTCATGATTCTGTAGTACACTGTGTTAACTCTCACATACAACATACCGCACTGTTTATTATGGGATGTAACATGTAGTATAGAGTACTGACATAAACACAGAATATAGTGCCCACTGTTGGATTCTGAACATGGTCAATGACACAGCTGATAGAGGTGGGGCTCTTAAGATGCCTGGCTCATGGAAAAAAAAAAGTGAAAAAAAGGAAGAAAAAAAAAAAAGAGGGAGAGGGAAAGCCACCTGGACACCATCAGTCTCAGCCAAGGTAAACATCTCCGACATTCCTCCCAGCACACTGGCCTACAAGGGTCAAAGGTCATGATGACAAACGAGTGACCCAGGAGCCCTGAGAGGCCAAGAGAGGAGCCTCTGGAATCTCTCAGCAGGAGGACAGGGGGACACAGAGACATATTCACCAGGCAAAAAGTCTCAGAGGGCCACAAATAAATGGCTATTGGGCTGCGGGGTCTCTGGGCCACTACGCAAAACCTTCCCTGTGGCTCTTCAAGACATAAAAGCACATGTGCACGCATTCAGAAAGCACTAAAACCTGCTGGACTAATCCCCAGATCCTCCCTGCCCCCTTTTTTACCCCATATGGTAGTTAATGCCAAGCCATCATTTTCATCAAAGACCCCCACTTATCAGGTTCAACAAGGGCCCATTACAAATGTCAGTTCAGTCCCGAGAAAAATGTGTCTAGAAGTTAAGTCACCTCACATCGGAAAACAAAAAAGAAGAGAAAGAGGGTGTTGGCTTAAGCCCCTCACTTAAGTAGTAGGATGTCAGTGGGAGCGGAAGAGTGTATGATGTTCATGTGTGAAGCATAGTTGGTATGCAGATGTGGGTCTGTGTTCAATGGGCTGTGTACTGCTGATACTAATACTGAGCTAAAATACAAACGCACCATGTGACACTTGAAATTTTAATAGCATTCGTTGTTGCACAATATATTAAATCGCACACAATTAGGGATGGGAATTGATAAGAATTTAACAACTGTGTTCCATTATCGATTTTGCTTATCAATCCGATTCCTTATCGATTCTCTTATCGATTCTCATTGGGTGAAGGAACAAAAGAGTACAAACGGGTGTGTTTGCATTAACTGTCTTTTATATTTCCATCTTTGCACAGAAAATATAACATATATTAGGCCTGTAACGGTACAAAAAAATTTCGGTTCGGTACGTTTTCGGTTTTGAAAGCCATGGTTTGTTTTTTTTTTGGTTCGGTATGGGAAGAAAGAAAACTCCTCAAAATGTCTTTAATACATTTATGAATTTTTGAACATTTTTTCCCCAATTTTTGGACACAATAGAATATAGGAAAACAGGAATAATATAATTCTGCTGCTATAAATCAAATAGAAAATAAAATAAATTATTAATATTACTAAATGTATTTTAAACATTAGTATCACACTTTTCCCTGACAGGTAGTTTTGAACAAACAAGAAAAAGCTAATCACAGTTCTGTCAGTTCACATTCTGCATAAAATGTACAGTGAAAGTGAAACTTAAGACACTTTACTAATTCCTCTATTGCTGCATTTCCACTATGTGGAACCGGCTCGGCTCCCGTTGTTGTGCACCTCATTTCCTTCCCCCTACCTTCGGAAAAGTTGTATTTGAGGAGGCAGGATGTTTGTTGCCCACACCGGAACTGGGCCCGGATGATGGCCTGGTGTTTGCTCTGCCACTAGATTCACAACCGTCGCTAAGTAGCAGATCAAACATGTAACATTCCTGTAAATGAATCACATGCTGTGGACAAATGTTGGAGCATATTGGAGGGATTCCACGCTTTCGAAGAAATGGAAGCTTTGACAGTGTTCCCAGTGTCGTCTGTTTGGAGCGTTTCTGCCTCAACGCCATGTTGGCTACACCCTGACCAAAACAAGGCAGTGTGCGCATGATGTCATCACGCATGCACAACGAAGGCAGAATCGTTAAGCAGGCAGGCAAACCATTCCAAGTAACTGAGCGACTGGGAACCAGTTCTCAAAAAGAACTGGTTCTCGATTCCCATTCCTACACACAATTTATTTTGTTGCTCAATGTGGTCACAGGGGTTCTCTGCATTGAAAACAGATGCAAAAGCTACATGACTAATAATTATTTTTTTTAGTTTTGTCTAAGTTGAGGAGTACAGTGGCCCTTTGAGGACAGATCTGAATGCCTAAGATCCCCACGCAATGCAGACGTTGCATTTCTTTTCCCATAAAAGTTGTCAAGTGGCTGGAAATTGAGATTTTTCTGAAGCTCCTTAATCTAAATTACCATTTGTGCTTAACAACTCGACCTGAAATCTCATCTTTGCAAATACTGTTATGACCAGGTCACTTATTTATTTCCAGGAAAACAGGAGGAAAAGAAAATCAGAAAACATGGAAATATTGAGATAGGAAAGCTCAGGATACTTAAAATCCCAGTAAGAAGTTATAAAACATTTTATTGTCATGTGTACAGTAAAGAAACAGGTTTCCCTGTACAATGAAAGTCTCACTTTGCCGTCCACACTGAATACCACTAGAATTTAAGGTAAAAGTATAAAAATAAAAAATTAAATAGAATAATTTAACTAGGAAATTAAAAACACCAAAACAAAGTGGCAATTAAAAATGGCATGCAAAAGGAAAAGAACATAAAAAAATATAGACTACTATTACTAAGAGAAAAATACATATGTACATAAATGTGCAAAATGTGAGTAACTGTGCAAACTGTCAGAGGTAAATAACATAAAACATGTGCAAAACCGCCTGAGATAAGTGAGATGTTAAATGTGCAAGACTGTCAGATGATTAATAAATGAAAAGTACACTGAGCAAAAATTTAAATGCACCATGTGACACCTTAAATTTTAACAGCATTTGCTGTTGCACAATATATTCAATAGCACACAATGTATTTTGTTGATCAGTGTGTTACAGATTACTGTCCATTAGAACATGATAGTGGCGTGTGGCATTCAGGGACATTCATGTGGACACGGTGGGGGCCAGTTGAAAGAAATCACAACTCCATATCTTGTGTGCCCACCATTGGCTTCCCGTAGAGAGACACATCGTCTTCTCATGGAGTTGACAATATTCTCATTTGTGACCTGTGGCATGTTATTCCACTCCTCTTTGAGGGCGACACGGAGCTGTGGGATGTTATCCGGAACCGTTCTCACATGATTTGCGACATCTGTGTCATGGTGATCATCTAAGGAACTGTGACATTTTGAGGTGTCCTTTTATTGTCCCCAGTATAAGGAGTGTCTGAATACTGTGAACGCTGTTTGAGCAGCATCTGGACATGACACAGCTGGGTTGTGGATGGGATCACTGGATCACTGAGCAGGTGCTCACTCACAGAGATGAACACAAAGTTTGTTTAGAAATCAAGAGAATTAACCATGTTTTACAATTATAAGACATCGTGAGCTCATTTTGGGCCACGCGTCTCGTGTTACACAAATATTGTACATGGTGTGTTTATAGTTGTATTGTGTAGTGTATTTTGAAACTAATTACACACAGCTCTTCTCTAGTACCACTGATGGAATACAAGCTAATGCGTTAACTAGCACATTTTCTAGATCCTCTGATCCTGTTTCATTCCTTTACTTTCTTTACTTTCTTGGTCAATTCCACCGGCATTTTCAGTCTAATAACCTCTCATTTGGCATGTCTGTTTCTCCATATGAAATTTGATACGACAGCATGGCCCTGTTGTTTATTTGTTGCTAGGTAACCCACTTCAGTGATGATTCTATGATTCTGGGCAAGAAGGCGCTCTGTAAGGCTGTTGTATTCCAAAATTACAAATACCTCCCAAAATATTGGTCCTGTAAACTTACCATTTTTGCCAGTCTCTTCCTTAATCAAAAATACATAAATATGTCAAACTGCAGCAGTCAGCTCTTTCCAGATTTTGTGTGATGCCTTAGACACACAGACACAGAGTCCACTTCCCTTTTACTCTTAGGTACTGTACTTAAAAATACATCACCTGTACTTTCGATGAATATGTCAATTTTATTCAGCATCATACATCTACTTCACTACATTTCAGTGGTAAATACTGTACTTTTTACTTGACTGATTTGATTTTTGTTTGATATTTATAAACTACATGAACCTAAGTGAGATGTGAAGAAAGTAGACAGTTGTGGTGGAAAATGATTATTTACAGTCAGAGCACAAAAAATATTTTTGGAAATCTAGAACATTTAAAATCATAGTCATGAATAAAAAGTGATAAATAAACAAAAATTGTAGAAATTAACTAAAAATCATGTCTGGGGCATTTTGGAAGCAAAGATAATTCAAACCAAACTAACTAATGTAGCACAATGATATTTATCACAATATAAAAGTACATTATGACATTTGTCATAATTGTTTTGTTTTTTTTTGCTTAGACCCCTGTTAGAAAAACACCTGAATTCAACATGTCCCAGTACTTTATGTTACATTTCAGATGATTTATTTAGCACCTTTTTCCAAAAGTGTTGATTGTGATTAATCTGATAAACTGAAAACTAAAATGTTTCCTTTATGAGTTGAGTCTGAATTCTCCTTCTTGAACTAAATAAAAGGTTGTAAAAACCCTCTTTTATTCCTGGGAAAATGTATCATCACCAGGCTGAAAACAGGTCTGAGCACAGAAAGAGTTGTTCTGAAAGGACAGTGATACTACAAACATGATGATCTTCTAGAATATGATGTGTCGCTGTAGATAAAAACTACCAATAGTTTGTAAAGTGTTCAAACAAGTTCAACCTTAACCATGCACTGCACTAAAATATAATACAGACATGAATGCAACAGGAAAATGAATCCAAATCATCAGATGTAGTAACAAAACAGAGTGGTGTCATTATACTTAGAGACTTTATATTTCACCGATAATACTTGTAGATACTTTTACTGAAGTGTTTCGATTGCAGGACTTTTGTTGTGGAGAATTTTCACATGGTGGTATAAGCACTTAAACTGAACTATAGTAACTATATGTGAAATAAAACTAATTTACTCCCATTCAGAGTCTGGCTCAGACAACTCCTCTTTGGAAACAAATGAAATGCTGTGGAGCTGTAAAAACTGGGACTAAAATCTCAATCATTAAATTCATGCAATGTTTAGTTAATATAAAAGAAAATAGGTTAAATTTAGTTTTTGCTTTTTTTTTTTTTCCTTTTTCTTTTAAACAATTTTTTCACCAATTTTTAAACTTGCACCTAATGTTGTTGCTTTAATAGATGTACAAGTAATTTTTATGAAATACTTAGTCCATATAACTCCCCTTTAAAACAGGTGTTTAACAAGGTTGAATGAATCTAATGATGGTGAACAATTGCATATGTTTTACTGTATGAGACAAAACATATCAGGCAAATAATATCAGGTAATACTTACATAAAACAGCTACTACTGGACAAATAAGTCAAAAGGACAATGGGATGGATTCAATTCTAAAAATTAAAATGAAGATAAATAAGGACTTGTTTTGAGGATGGTCTATAGACCATCTAGATTAGGCTGTGTTAAACTGAATAAAAGAAGGGTTTCAGTCGGATTTTAAATTTTAAGGGCATCATTCTAGGCTTTGATACAATGAGCTCATTTACATGCACACTAATTCTCTGATCATTATCTGATTTCTGGAATTATCAGATTATTCAAGTGTTTATCTGATTCTGAGAAATCGGATTAACACACCAAGATTTCTCCCCAATACTCTGATGTCAGGTTAATCTGATTTCTTTTGTTCTTTTACATCTATGCATGTGTCAAAAAAAAAAAAAATCTATCTAAACAGAAGTTAAGCAGCAACAACATGAGCCTAAAGAAAAAGATAAACAAAAATGGCACGTAGCAGCAAAAAGTCAGCAAAGACACTTCTGGAGCGAAGAGGAAACAAATTTCATGGTACAACAAATGAAAACTCAACATCCTCCATCTGCTTGACAGGAGGAAATACAGGAATGGTGACATATTCCAAAAGTTGTCCTTTTGAATGTCCGTGACAAGCCCAGATGTTTTGAAAATAACAGGAAGTGTACGTCTCACATCATAATGTATGAACATGCTCCGAAAGAAATCCAATAATGGACTGACACATGTAAACTAGGGTTTTTCAATTATTGCATTTCTGGAGTGCATGTAAATACGTCAAATCTGATTACGACAGTTATCGGATTACTCTCATTTATCGTATTTTTATGCTCATGTAAACGGGCTTAGTGACTACATCTGTTAGTTGAACTAGTTCATTGTTTGTTTGAGTCTTTTCGTTGTTTTTTTTTTTTTTTTAAATTAACAATAACGAAAACAAAGACCCTTTCCAGTGGCCTCCTTTTATTTACACATGCGTTACATGGTGTCGTACATATTGGCTGCTTTGTCTTCACTCTGTGGTCCATCTCATCTCAAACCATCTCAGTTGGGTTTAGGTCAGGTCATCGCAGAGGCCATGTTATCTGACACAGTGTCCCATCACTCTCCCTCTTGGTCCAACAGCCTTTACGTAGCCTGGAGGAGCATTGGGGTCATTGTCCTGTTAAAAAGGTAATGATGGTCCCACTGAGGATAAACCAGATGGGATGGCATGTCGCTGCAGGCTTTGTGTTTTATATTTAGCCTACTTTTTGGCTTTAATGATGGCTTTGCACACAGTTGGTGTTCTCTCAATCAGCTTCATTAGGAAGTCACCTGGAATGGTTTGTGGATAATAAGTGTTCCTTGTCAAGAGTTAATTTGTGGAATTTCTTGCCTTTGTAATGATTTTGAGATCATCAGTTGTGTTGGTGCACTACTCAGACTACTGCTCTGATGCATATTATTACAGAAGATACTCAACTAAGAAAAGATAAATGACAGTCCATCATTACTTTAACTGATAAAGACCCAGTGCTACTTCTGTGGCACTTCCCAAATGAATTTTTCTATTCAATAATTTTTTTCGTGATTTATCACCATTTATTATAATATTATTCTCAAGATTTTGTGTTTTTTCAGTGTAAATCATTTATTTTTCCCATATTTAACTTATTGATCATGTAGACATTTAAAAAAGCTCAGATTAAATTAATGTTTCACTTTATCAAAAATAGGACCAATGGCCCTGTAGCTTACCGGCTAAATTAAAAGCTTTGGGAAATGTATCCAGATGCCATTTATTATCACCCAGTTCTGTGTATTTATTATATTACAGAAATAGCTATGTTTTGGTCATATTCCAATCAGATCTGTAAAAAATTCCAATTCCAACTTGATATCATTGATATTTACTGATTTATTGGACCAATCCACTTCGTATCTGTTATAATGGGGAAATTTGTCAAAGTCGCACCAAATCCAGAATCAGATCCGGATGGAAATAATTTCAATACCTTGTGTTGACATCATCATACAGAAGCTGTATACCAAGTTTGAAGTCAATCAGAACTGGAGTTTGGGAGAAAAAGACAATTGAAATTTTTTCCCCATAAGAGCCCATGTTAAATTTTCCGTAAGTTCCCGGATCCAGAAGAAGATCCTGATCAGCATGTGGACATTATGTTTTGGTCATCTCCCCATCAGGGCTGGACTGTAGAAATTTACACTGGATATCATTTATATTTACTGAGTTATTGCATTGATCCACTTCCCATCTGTTATAATGGGGAAATTTTTCAAAGTGGCACCAAATCCAGAATCAGATCCAGATCCAAATAGTTTCACAAACTTTTGTTGACATCATCATAAAGAAGCTGTATACCAAGTTTGAAGTCAATTGGAATTGTAGTTTCGAAGAAGAAGACGATTGAAATTTTTGTAACGGACGACAGACGACGACAGACGACGACGGACACCGCATGACGACAATAGCTTACAGCCTGTCAGCTGGTAAGTTAAAAACAGAGAAAACTGAAGAAAAAGTGACTTTTTCAACAAAGTATTTCATTAATTGAACATAAAACAAGCGTTACCATCCACTGTGATTGATCCAACTCCATGGGTTTTTACTGGTGAATCAGTGTTGTAGAAGATGATGGTGTTTCCACGGTAACTACGGAGCCTCTGAATGCCCAAACAGATCATATCTGATGACCAGGAAAAGATGACAAACTGCACTTTACACCAATTATTTACATGGACTGACAGACTTAGTCAATCAACAGGTATTAAACAGTTTAGATCAGTTGGTGGTTTTGGTTGCTGGTGGCTGTTCAGATTTTTATGGGTTAAGACATGAAGGTCAGTCAATCCAAAAAATTTAAGACCTTTAACGTAACCTCAAATACAGTCATCAAAACTATCAAACTTATACTGAAACTGGCTCTAATCTTTGACCATCTCAGGAAAGGAAGACCACAGGTTACCTCTACTGCAGAAGGTAAGTTTCTTAGAGTTACCAGCTTCAGAAACCAGCACTTATGATTCAAATCCACTGAAATGCTTCTGAGCTGAGGTCGCAGACACCTCTCCACATCAACTATTTAGATGATACTGCAGCCCCTTTTACACAGCACTTCTGTTATGGGAATATTTCACCTTTACTCCGCAACGACGTCTGTGTAAATGAAATGGTGGATCATTTGGTCCCACTTTTATCGTGGCTTTGTAATGCCTCTGGAGGTAGTAACAGAGCCCTGATAAAGGTAGAATCATGACTCTGGAACGCTATGTAAAAGGAACACCTCTCATTCCGCAACCAAGGTATGGCATTTTGATGATGTATTGCGTGTACGACCCCTGAGCCAGGGGATTTAAAAATGAGCGTGGGCCGTGTACAGTAAACAAACATATCAACACGACCCTAAAGATATCGAACTGGGGAGATGATGAGATCTGCGAGCTGTTGTCACTACAGGTGGAGGACTCTAGCCACGCTAACATTAGCGGAGCGGTGAAAGATGGGCTGACTCTGGAGAGGTTAGCTAAGAAAATATGCTTGGGGTATCTCCAACATGCAAGTTATATGTCACACTATACGAGGGGTGTCCAACCCTGGTCCTGGAGGGCCACAATCCTGCATGTTTTAGATGTATCCCTCTTCCAACACACCTGATTCAAATGATAAGCCTATCATCAAGAGCTGCAGAAGCCTGATAACGACCGTCAGGGGCGCTGGAAGAGGTAAACATCTAAAACATGCAGGGCAGTGGCTCTCCAGGACCAGGCTTGGCCACCCTTGCAGTATACGCCACGCATTGTCACCGCCCCTTTGTTTCTGGAATGCAGGTCCACTGTGTAAAAGTCCAACCTGTCTCACCTCTGTTACTCCTTTGGCCTGGCTGTGGAAATCGGTCGATGGTGGCAAAAAGGTGGGACCACCATCTCACCTTTTTTACGGGATCTCTGTGTCAGAGTGGCTTGTATGAATCAGGCCCTCATGGTTGAATTGTTTTACTAAGAACTGTTCCCTTATGCAAAGAAAATATATTTCTCTATATATTGACTGTCAATATATTACTGACTGAAAAATATATTACTGTACAATATATATTTATATTTAAAATATACAGAATAATGTATTGTGTCAATATATTTTGTATTATATTACAATATATTGAAAAATACATAAGGAATTGCCGCTTTCCATATATTGAAACACATATGACAATATATTTAGTTATATATGTAAATATATGTCATTATATATTTAGTAATATACTTCATAATGAATGTATGCATATATACATACATACATATATTGTCTAGTGTATTACTAAATATATATAATTATATATTTAGAAACACACTTCAAAATATATGCATGTATACAGGGTGGGGAAGCAAAATTTACAATGAACATTTAGTTGTTTTTTCTCAGCAGGCACTACGACAATTGTTTTGAAACCAAACATATATTGATGTCATAATCATACCTAACACTATTATCCATACCTTTTCGGAAACTTTTGCCCATATGAGTAATCAGGAAAACAAACGTCAAAGAGTGTGTGATTTGCTGAATGCACTCGTCACACCAAAGGAGATTTCAAAAATAGTTGGAGTGTCCATAAAGACTGTTTATAATGGAAAGAAGAGAATGACTATGAGCAAAACTATTACGAGAAAGTCTGGAAGATACTATTAAAGAAGAATGGGAGAAGTTGTCACCCGAATATTTGAGGAACACTTGCGCAAGTTTCAGGAAGCGTGTGAAGGCAGTTATTGAGAAAGAAGGAGGACACATAGAATAAAAACATTTTCTATTATGTCAATTTTCTTGTGGCAAATAAATTCTCATGACTTTCAATAAACTAATTGGTCATACACTGTCTTTCAATCCCTGCCTCAAAATATTGTACATTTTGATTCCCCACCCTGTATATGTACATCTTTTTCATCCTATGTTGCCAAAATGACTAAGAAGGCATCTTTTATCAGTTAACACTTTTTTCATGTATATGCATATTTTCATGAAATATGTAATTATGCATACCAAGTAATGTAAGTGTTGATAAATATCTGCTTTATGTAAACTTGTGTCAATGGAAAGAATTTGAGTTTCAATAAAACTATATGTAAAAATATAGGGCAGTTTTTGTCTTCATTGCAATATATGTTTTATATGTATCAATATATGATTAACGCATATATTGCAGTATATTGGAAAATATATGCACTACTTTCCCATATATGGAAATGTATTTTTTAATATAATGCATTATATTTTTCAATATATTGCCATATATTTTTGTTTCATAAGGGTTTGGACCAAAAAAACAGAAGGTTTGGACTTTGGATATTAGTGCTTTGGTATGAGGAGTCCAAATATGAGATTTTTTAGTTCAACCAAAAACAGAGCAAAGGTTAGCTTTTCGCTTCTACATGTATGGTTTCCATTGTGAAGCCTGGGGGGGATAGTGTGATGGTGTGGGGATGCTTTGTTGGTGACACTATTGGGGTTTCATGCAAAATTCAAGGCACACTGAACCAACATGGCTACAGCAGCGTTGTGCAGGGACATGCCATCCCATCTGGTATGTGCTTAGTGGGACCATCATTAGCTTTATAACTGGACAATGACTCCTCCAGGCTGTGTAAGGACTATCTGACCAAAATGGAGAGTGATGGAGCACTGCTTCAGATGACCTGGCCTCTGCTATCAGTTGACCCAAACCAGATTGAGATGGTTTGGAATGACTTGGACCATAGAGTGAAAGCAAAGCAGTCAACAAGACCCCAGCACCTCTGGAACTCCTTCAAGACTGTTGGAAGATCATTCCAGGTGACTACCTCATGAATCCCAGATAATGCCCAAAAAGTTCATAGCCACTCTCAAGAATCTAAAACAGGGATGTCAAACTCATTTTAGTTCAGGGGCCAATTTAACCTCAAGTGGGTCGAACCAGTAAAATAATAGCATAAAGCTTATAAATATTGACAACACCAATTTTTTTTTCTCTTTAATACAAAAAACAAACAAAACAAAATCATTAAATTATGAATATATTTAGATTTGCAAACTATCCAAACAAAAAAGATGTGAATAGCCTGAAAAAACTGAAATTCCTTAAGAAAATTAAGTGCAATTTTACAACATTATGCCTCAACTTCTCCTTTATACAAGTGCATTATGGATTAGATCTACAAAGGCACAAAACATTTAATAATAGGCATAAAATTGTTAAAATTGCACTTAATTTTCTTGAAACATTTCAGGTTATTCACATTTTTGTCAGGTCTGCTCCCAGACTGTGTCTGTCTTTTCTGTTTTGTCTGTCATTTCCTGTTTTATTTTGTTAAGTTTCCCTCTTGTGTCATGTCTGGTGTTTTTACTTCCCCTCCTTGAGTATTTCACCTGCTCCTGATTACCTGACTCCTCCCTGATTGTCTCCACCTGTGTCCTATTGTCTTCCCTCCCTCTTGTGTATTTAAACCCTGTGTTTTCCCCTGTTCCTTTGCCAGTTTGTGTTCTACCTTTGTGTGCTCACTTACCAGCGTTCTTGGATACCTGTCAGTCTGTCTGCCCGTTTTGACCCGTTTTGCCTTCCGACCACCGATTCTGCCTGTTCCTTGTCTGCCTGCTCGTCTGGTTCTGACCTGGTTTGTACATCGACTTCTGATTCTGCCAATTCCCTGACTACCTCAGCCTCCAACGTGTTACCTTGTGTTTCGACCCTCGCCTGGACTTTGACCTTGGGGTGCTGTCGGGATTCCTCCGGCTCGGCCGTGCTGTCCACCCACATTCCCCGCTCACAGCCCGGACAAAGAGTCCAGAAGCACACGCCTTCACAGACGTGTTAACAATTCTGTGCTGTGTTTTTCATACTGTGATTGTGTTTAATAAACACTCTCAATTGGTCATCTGCGTTCTGGTCTTGCATTTGGGTTCAGCCTTTGTACTAGCCCCATTACAATTTTATTGTTTAACCCTTTCATGTATACTGGTCACTACAGTGGACACTTATTCTACAGCTGTTCTCTTGTATATTCATGGATTTTTTTTTTTTTTTTTTGTTACACATATCTTTATTAAAGTTTTAAGACATTACATATCGTTTCTGACATGAATTGGTAACATTGTGTAGATCTCCCCTGAGTGTAATAGTTATTGTTTTCACACAATTATCAGTAAATGCATCTTCAAAAATTAAATGCATGGTGTGCAGCTGAGTGGACATTTTTGCAACTTCATGAAAAATAGGTTCCTGAGAATTTTTTTTTTTATTATTATTACTATTTTTTTTTTTAATGTATTTTTTTTTTTTTTACTTTTTTAAAAACATTTATTTATTTTTCATAAGAAAATTTTCAATCGCATTGTTTTTTTCATGCCTAAAGAGGAATAAAAACACTCAGGAAAAAAAATCTTGATTAATGTTGTCATAATTCGTGCATGAAAGGGTTAAGGATAATTTGTTCCTGTAAATATTTTCCTAATTTATTGCTATTTTTTGCACTAAAACAAGGAGAAAATTTTGAAGTTGTCATCATTAGTGGCATAATGTAATATTATTTTTCACATTAAACCAAGAAGAAAATTTGGAGTCATTATTTATAAGTTAAGCTGTTATTTTACTTGAGATCACATTGGCCTGTATGTGAAACTTGAACGAAAACGAGTTCAACAACTTTGGTTGATTACATCTTCAGTTTAATTTTTGCACTTTGTAAGTTCATCCTGCGGGCTGGATTGGACCCTTTGGTGGGCCGGTTTTGCCCCTCGGGCTGCATGTTTGACCCCCTTGTTCTAAAACATATTTTGTTTTCACACCTTTTTGCTAACAACATAATTCCACATGTTTTTTCAGGATTTATACCCTCGTCCAAACTGGTCACAGGGTATTGTCATCAGTTGGTCGTCCGTCCGTCTGTCCATGTATGGGCTTAAACTTTGGCATGCACCGGTGGTTCTCAACCACGGGGGGCAGCAGATAGCCAACAACAATAAGGTGAGGGGAGCTCACTTTCACTGTCTCACAGCTTTATCGAAACATCCTCCACATACATACAAGTTCGTCCCGTTACTTGTAGAATTATGTATTGAAGTTCAGATTGAGGTTTGTGAGCGGGGGGGCGTCCGGCACAATGCCCCCTCCACCCCAGCCCATCGCAAATTGTTTTCGGGTAGCAGCAAGTCAGTGATAAGGTGAGGGGAGCTTATTTTCACTTTCTCACAGCTTTATCGACACGTTCCCCACATACAGGTCCGTCACGTTATTTGTAGAATTATGTACTGAAGTCCGAATTGAGGATGGATTGAGGTCCATGAGCAGGGGGGGGTCATCTGGCACAACACCCCCCCACCCTGTCACAAATTGTTTTTGGGGAGCAGCAAGTCATTGATAAGGTGAGGGGAGCTTACTTTCACTTTCTCACAGCTTTATTGACATGTTCTTAACAACTGAAAGGGTCAGGGCTCAAAATTAACTTTTTGACCTAGGAGCACTGTGCTCCTAACCCTAAAAAGTTAGGAGCACAGGCTAAAATCTAGGCGCACCACTATTATATAAAAAATTTGGAGAACAAGCAAAACTCTTGGCCATACCAAGTAATATTCCTATATGTATTTAAGCAATGTTAACAACCTAGAATAAAGTATTTGAATAGAGTATGAAAAAAAAAGCTTACATTGACACAGGTGCAAAACAATTGTCAATGTATGGTATATACTTTAGTTGGTTCTTGGAGAAGAAAGACGAATCACACCATTATTTGCAACAACCAACTTTTTTATTTCATGGCCTAAAGGCCCTTAGTCACTGTGGTCTACACCACGCCTGAAGTCAGGCCTCCTTGACCTGGTGCCAGAGTGTAGGTACTTCCTGACCGCTGGCAGTGCATCGAAGTCATGCAGTGTTGGACCATCCGCAGAGATGCGCACGCGAGGGGGCGGGGACTAGATTTTCCGCTTCAGTCAGCGGGGCGTGGAGCTTGTTTATTTTCAGCTGACGAGTTACTTCTGCAGCCATTATTCTAGGCGCACGTATTAATTTTCGCTCATTTTTTTATTGGCGCACCGTGCGATCGTAATCTCAAAAACAGTCGCACTACCGAAATTCTCAGGCGCATGCGACAGTAATTCAGTCGCAGTCACGAGCCCTGAAGGGTTCTCTTTTACTTTGTTTTAGTTGATTATTATTTATGTTTTATTGATTATTAGGGGGCCAAGCCCGCGGGGACTGTGGAACGCATATGCCAGCATACGCGTTCCACAGTTCCAGCGGTGCTGTGGAACCCTATTGTTTTTGTAAGGATTTTTTTATTCTTCTTCAATATTATTTTTATTCTTCTGTTGATAAAACTGTTACTGCAGCCTAAACTGTACATGGTACGGCAGTGCAATTTGAAGGATTGGTCCAGACCCCTGCAGGGACCTCGGACGCAAAAATGCGCATATATTCACAAGCAGGGGGCGCTATAATCAAGGACAATGCGTTTTGGTCTATAACTCCCACACTGTATGTCGCACATTCAAAAACCTTATATCCTCAGATTCCCTGAATAGTACTGAATCAAGTGAGCTAGGCCACACCCATTTCCGCCAGACTTTTCTCCCCGTAAAATGGCAAAAACTGAAAAACCTACTTTTTCGAACTCCGATGTGAGAGTTTGTCCGATCTGCATGAATGTTGGCACATACACTCTTCTCATGGGCCTGATCCAAAGTTATTACAAGAATTTTGTCTGGTAGAAAAATGCACAAATAATTAAAGAACAAATTTCTGTAGCTAGCTAAAAAAATGCTAACTCTTACATATCTCAGTCAAAGTAAATGCTATCAACACCAGATCTTAGATCCTTGGTTCTCATGTGACTGTGAGGGTACGAGCCGAATTTGGTGAATGTTGGCCACTAGGGGGCGCTGCAAATGTGGAAAATTTATATCTCCTAAACGGCAGCACCGATTTCTACAAAATTTGGTGGGTATGATGAAGGGCCCTTCCTGAGGCCATATCTCTAAGGTGGGCGTGGCTGAACAATGTGGACATGGCTTATTACAAGTTAAACAACAAACATTTCCTACAGCTGAACAGTTCTGCTGAGGGCTGTGAAATTTCTATGGACCCTATAGAATAGGACACAGATCTACCAGAGCAAAAACTGTGGATGTACTCCACTAGGTGGCGTTATAACGGACAAATACGCGTCTTTGCCTCTAACTTCCACATTTTAAATGACACATTCATAAACTTTACATCTTTGTATTCCTTGGATAGAGATGAGTCTACTGACATAGGCCCCGCCCACTTCCACTACATATTTTAATTTGTAAGTTGCTACATATCGAAAACACACTTTTTCGAACTCCTACTAGGGTTTAAGCCCCGTTGGCTTCAAATTTTGCACAGACAATCTCCAGAGGCTTCTGATCTAAAGTTATCACAATCAGTTTGCTGCTGTAAAAAATGTGCTAGTTATAAACGAACAAATTTTTTTGCTAGCTAAAAAACACATTGTTGCATATCTTTGACAAAGTATATGCTATCAACATCAAACTTAATATACTTATTTTAGACATCAACCAGATGCTCTGTGCCAAATTTGGTACAAATCAGACAATAGGGGGGCGCTATAAACAGAGAAATATCAAGTCACAAAAAAGTTGGTCCGATTCACAGGAAATTTGGTGAGTATGATGACGGGTCACTCCTGAGACCAGCTGTGAAGTCTGGTAATGATTGATCAATATGGGTGTAGTTTATTACAACAAATCCCAGTCCCACACATTCCTCCTTTAGCATTCCTAATGCATTGGTCCCATTCCAGTGAATGCAGGGAATCCGGCTCCAACTGTTCCTGCAGCCTAAAGCGTACATGGTAGAGCGCTGACATTTGGAGGGTTGGTCCAGACCCCTGCACGGAACTGAGACGCAAACAATTATATATGTCCACCAGCAGGGGGCCATAGAACCAAGGCATATGCATTTTGGTCTATAACTTACACACCGTATGCCGCACATTCAAAAACCTCATATCTTCAGATTTCCTGAATAGGGTTGAATCACATGGGCGTGGTCAGGCAGATTTGGGGGACGACTTTTTAACCGGCAAAATTGCAAAAACTGGAAAACCTACTTTTTCAAACTCCTACTTGGGATTTGGTCCAATCTCCTTGAATCTTGGCATGTACGCTCTTCTCATAGACATACTAAGTTATCAATAGAATTTTGTTCAGTCAAAAAATTTGAAAATTATTGATGAATAAATTTCTGTAGCTAGCTAAAAAATGTTAACTATTACATATCTCGGACAAATTAAATGCTATCAACACTAAATATTAGATACTTTTTTGACATCTCAATGTGAGAGTATGAGCCAAATTTGACGAATGTTAGCCTCTATTGGGCGCTGCTAATATGTGAAATTTTTATCTCTGAAACGCCTTTACAGATTTCTATGAAATTTGGTGAGTATGATGTGGGGTCACTCCTGAGACCAGCTGGAAAGTTTGGTAATGATTGGTCAACGTGAGTGTAATCTATTACAACTAATCCCAGTCCCACACATTCCTCCTTCCACTCTACTGGTGCATTTGTCCCATTCCAGTGAATACAGCGGCTCAGACGATGGAATACTAACTCCAACTGTAAACCCTTATGAACAGGGCCCAGCCTCCACCAGCTCGGCCCCAGGCCCACGTCCTTCGGGGACGACTTCCGTGGGCTCTGTGGGGCCTGGGGTCCGAGTGGGCGGGGAGGGTTGGCCCCCGTTCATAACTGCTCGCAGTTCTAGTGTTTTAATTGTAATTGTGTGTTTTTAACCTGTCCCTTTTCCATTTTTGTAAAGCACTGTGAATTGCCCTGTGCATGAATTGTGCAATACAAATAAATCTGCCGTGCCTTGCCTTCTCCACATACGCATTATTTTTATTATGTACTCAGGTCCAGACTGAGGATGGGATGAGGTCCGTGAGCGGGGTTCTGTCTGTATATGCAAAAACTTTTTTTCGTAGACTGAAGGCCGAGGGTTTTCAAGTGCCCCCATGTTATGTTAATATCATTGGCATAGATCAGGGGTGTCAAACTCATTTTAGTTCAGGGGCCATATTCAGCTAAATTTGATCTGAAGTTGGCCAAACCAGAAAAATAATAACATAATAACCTATAAATAATGACAACTCCAAATTTTTGTCTTTGTTTTAGTGTAAAAAAAAACCAAAAACATTAAATTATGAAAATACTTACTTTTATAAACTATCCAAAAAAAAAAAAAAAACTTGAAAAAACTGAAATTCAAATTTAAAAACGTGAGAAAATTAAGTGCAATTTTAACAATATTATTCCTCAACTTATCATTTCTACATGTGCATTATGGATCAGATCCACAAAGACACTAAACACTGAGGAACAGGCAGAAAAATTGTTAAAATTGCGCTTAATTTTGTTTAGACATTTCAGGTTGTTCATATTTGTTCAGGTTATTCACATTTTAGTGTTACAGGATAGTTTGTAAATGTAAATATTTTCATAATTTAATGTTATTTTTTGCACTAAAACAAAGAAAAAAAAATTAGTTGTTAATTCTAGATTTCTTTTGGCTTAATTCAAGATTTTTTTACTTAATTGAAGATTTTTTTTTTTGGCTTAATTGAAGATTATTAAACTTAATTGAAGATTTTTTTTTTGGCTTAATTCAAGATTTTTTTACTTAATTGAATTTTTTTTTTTTTGGCTTAATTCAATTTTTTTTTTGCTGAATTTGAGATTTTTTTTGGCTTACTTGAAGATTTTTTTTACTTAAATGAAGTTTTTTTTTTTTTTGCTTAATTGAAGATTTTTTTTTTACTTAATTGAAGATTTTTTTTTAAATTTCTTTTGGCTTAATTCAAGATTTTTTCCTTAATTCAAGCTACAATTTTTTTTGCTTAATTCAATTCAAAACTGTGGAATTTTTGCACTCGGGAAAAACATCCCAGGGGCCGAACTGGACCCTTTGGCAGGCTGCATTTAGCCCCCAGGCCGAATGTTTGACACCCCTGGCATAGATCTTCAACGTAGCAAATAAGAAAAATTCAAAAAAATTATTGAATGAGAAGGTGTGTTCGAACCTTTTACTGCTTGTTAAACTGAAAAGTAGGACACGGCTTCGGGGTGTTT
Organism: Sphaeramia orbicularis; assembly: GCF_902148855.1. Lineage (NCBI taxonomy): Eukaryota > Metazoa > Chordata > Actinopteri > Kurtiformes > Apogonidae > Sphaeramia > Sphaeramia orbicularis. Next base: position 23,744,401 of record NC_043959.1, on the reverse strand, counting down.
TGTAGGAACAACATCGGAAAGAGATTAGCCTTTTGCATGGTTTCATTCAGTAGCCAGTCTGGAAGGTAATTCGTAGCATCCAGGTTTATGTGAAGATCTGCTAGATGGCTCCAGGCCTGCTGATCTGACCTGACCTCTGACCTCTCAGACTTCAACGCTCTGATACCGGCAGCTTCTTTCATAGGTACCGTATTCAAGTCGGTTTGTAACACTCCTCACTTGAACATCAGCCGGTGTGTAGGCAGCAATTTGTCTACATACGATGAGTGTGAACATGAGTCAGTGGAGCTGTGGCTACGAGTTTCATCCCTGCTTGACCTCTGACCTTCCACCCAGCTCTTCACATGCACACAATGATAAACACACTCGTATTGCAGGGAATAATAATATCTGCAGAACAGTGCTTGAGAAAACTCACGGTAAGTCATGGGTACAGTGACTCACACGGATCCGTTTACAGCCCGGTGCAGGCTTTGCATAGACGACTGATGAGGCGCAGGGATGTTGAAAACGAACAAATAACTATTCTCATTTTCCATGTGTCAAGGTGGGGTTTTCAATGTTAGTCAATCTGATACGGCAATGTCATCAGCGTCACATTTGAGATGCTGCTAACTTTCCATTTTATAACCCATGGCCATTTATTTAGCCGTGATGTTATTTCCTGTTTCCAGGTCCATTCAATCTGCTGCATATCTATGTCCTTTATGTCTATGTCCTTCTCTCAGATTAATTTCCAATGAAAATGAATCATTAGCTATTCCTACTAATCAATACACATGAATAATACAGTCCAGTGACACACATGGCAGTAGTATTTAATAACAAACTAGTAAACAGATCGACATGAGCAATAATAAAGGTGAAGCAGCATTTATGTGTTCTATTGTAACATGTAATAATTTTAAAAAATTAACCCAAGTGTCAAATCGAAAACATTTTACGCTTAGCAAAAATATAAACGCACCATGTACAATATTTGTGTAACATGAGACGCATGGCCCAAAATGAGCTCATGATCTTTTATCATTGTAAAACATGGTTAATTCTCTTGATTTGTAAACAAACTTTGTGTCCATCTCTTCGAGCCAGCGCTCGCTTTGTCAGTAGTTGCTTTTCCATCGGACATATGCACAAAACTTTACCGATATTTACTAAATGTACAAAAAAAAAAAGGAAAAAAAAGTGTGTAATGTTGGTTCTTCTATTAAATCACAAATGCGATTATTTGTTTATTTATTATCGCGAGATGACACGAGAAGTCATTCTATAAACATGGCGATGAACATAAATATTGTGTTGATTTACAGATATATTCATTATTATTATATATTACCCCTCTATCCCGTACTAGGCAAGGCAGGTGTATTTCTATAGCATATTTCATGTACAAGACAATTCAAAGTGCTTTACATAAAACATTTAAAGCATTACAGCATGGAAGCAATAAAAAGTATAGGGACGAGAAAAACAAACAAAAAATCAGATAAAATGATAAAACAGATAAAAACTTTTAGCTTAAAATAAAGGTCTTTAACCTGGATTTAAATAAACTGAGTATTTGAGCTGATCTGAGGTTTTCTGGAAGTTTGTTCCTACTGAATTAAAAAATGATTCGGTTTCCTTATTTGTCCATACATACCATGTTTCTTTTAAAACTCTTCTTCTTTGCTTGTTGTAATGTCCGTCAACATGTGTTTTTTTAAAATTCACATAACTCTAGTTGCGGAAAAAGGTCTTTCCGTTGCAGTTTTGCATGATATACCAATTGTGCTACGGCCAAAAAACCACCTCTTGCCAGTGCAAAAACTTTTAATTGAAAAATGAGAGTTTTGGCAAAATTGTCATTTTTCCATTAGGTAAATTTTTATGCATAATTTATTTTCGCACAATTTGAGGGTCAATGGAAAAGTAACTATTGATCCAGTGATCCCACCCACAACCCAGCTGTGTCATGTCCAGATGCTGCTCAAACAGCGTTCACAGTATTCAGACACTCCTTATACTGGGGACAATAAAAGGACACCTCAAAATGTCACACTTCCTCAGATGTCACCATGACACAGATGTCGCAAACCATGCGGGAACAGGTCTGGATAACATCCCACAGCTCCGTGTAGCCCTCAAAGAGGAGTGGAATAACATGCCACGGGCCACAACTGACAATATTGTCAACTCCATGAGAAGACGATGTGTCTCTCTACGGCAGTGTTTCTCAAACTGTGGGGCGGCCCCCCCCTGGAGGGGGCGCGAAGACTTTCCAGGGGGGGCATGGAATCAATCCTAGGTGTTTTGTTTTTTTTCTTCAGGTTAGAACATGTATCAGGTGGAACTAATGTTTTAGCGTTGGAGCACCCTGGACTCATTTTAGGGACGTACAACAAACAAATCTACTGCCATAGTGATCTGTCACTGGACTAGACCAAGAGTTTAGGTTTGAATGGACAAGGACTGGACTGGAAAAGAAAAATGTGCAATGTTTCTGGTTTTGCACAGTTTGTACAGATTGCACTTTAATGTTCTGAGATGTGCAACGGAAACAGGCTCATTGCAGCCACTGATATTGTTAAAATGTTCATCTTTGTTACCAAAATTTGCTTGTTGTTCTACAAAAATAATTACCTTATTGTCATAGTTGTAAGATAATTACACATTTCGTATTTTTAATTGGAAAAATAATGTCTCAGGGAGCAGTTTTGTTGAGGTCATTTATATTGTTCAATCAAAAATCGAAGTTATTTTTAATTTGCACAACAAATTATTCAAGGAAAAGCAAAAAGTATTCTAACGATATTGATGTTTCTTTCAGTAAAAGTAATAATTGCACCACAGGTACAATGTTGTTGGGGTTGAGGGGGGCTTGGAGATTTTTCGTGGTCCAAAAGGGGGCCCGACAGAAAAAGTTTGAGAACCACTGCTCTACAAGAAACCAATGGTGGACACACAAGATATGGAGTTGTGATTTCCTTCAAACGGCCCCCACCGTGTCCACATGAATGTCCCTGAATGCCACACGCCACTCTCATGTTCTAACGGACAGTAATCTGTAACACATTGATCAGCAGAATAAACTATGTAATTTAATATATTGTGTAACACCTAATGCTATGAAGAAGTTAAAGTGTCACATGGTGTGGTTATATTTTTGCTCGGTGTACATTAAATATCTGAATTGATCGCAGACGTGCAGTGTTGTTCAGTCACAGTCTTTAGCTTGTGCTGCTTTTGAGCGTGATCTCCTTACAAAAGCAACAAAACCAATGGAAATAAGTTGTGTTGAGGAGATTATGCATCATAGTCGGTGACTCCAGCTGTTCTACTGGGGTGAGTTCATAAATCCAGTGCAGACAACTTGAGGAAATGTCTCTCCTGCTTTGTACACGACACTGTTTAACAGTGGTTGCATTTCCACTGTACTAAGTGTGGCCGCATTTCTGTGCTGTGCATATGGTTGTAATTACACAGCTGGTGTTGATGGGACTGAAGGAAGTTGTTTATGCTTTAATTTATTGTGTAGCCTCTTAAAGTTTAATGTAACTTTAGTCTTTCTTTAAAATTCCTTCAGTCTTTTTGCATTTGTCAGCAGTATTTTGTTAATTTATATCATTTGTAGCTTCTCATATGTTCTGTTTGCTTTTTCTTTTTTTTTTTTTTTTCCCTCCACAACAATAGCCTTGCATTAATATATGGGTGCTTCTATGAAACTGGGATTATTTTGGTATCTGGCACTTTGACAACTTTTTAGACCCAATAATAAGAGAATATTCAACATATTTCCCCCCAGGATGTACTTAATGATGATCTCAGATAAATGCGAAAAAATTATACTCTTGCTCTGATCCATCCGAAAATTAATGATTTTTTTAATAAAATATTGGGGCCAAAAATAGGACCAAAATTGGGACATGAAAAACTACCTTGGTGTCAGTGCAATTGATCTGAAAACATGGCTGTAAATGGTCTTATATACCGCTGTAAACAAAGACACTGTGTTAAATTTGATGATCCTAGCGGTTTTTTTAATCCAGACATGTGGGTTTGTCATGAATTTCAGTCTCATTTCAGGTTTCGTATGTAATCCATTGTGTCCACTCGTGTTACACACAGAACCTGCCCAGTTAAATGCATATAAATTGTGAATTATTTTGCAACAGCGCTCATTTTTGCGAAGCACTCTGCCTGGCATAATTAGTTCAATTCCCAAAATATACCTGTGAGAGAATAAAAAGATTAAAAAAAAAAAAAAAATAGCAGTGCGTAATTTTCGTGTCCTTTTTACCACGTTACATGCGGATTTTTGTATAAAAATGATATTAAAAAAAATATATAAAATGTGTTTTGTCTGAATAATAGTTTCTCTTTCATCTCAGTAAATATTTATTTTTAAAACAGACCCAAAGTGCTTCCAAACTTACTTCATAACATTAGTCTACATCATGTTTGAATTTTTAGCCCCTATGTCCTTTTTTTAGGACCAGTTTCATAGAAGCACCCATCTGTAATTAGTATGAACTATCCAAAAAGAGTTTTCATATTGGACACGAAACAAAGAACCAAAGGTCAGGTATCAGATGTTTGATCCGCACCAAAGGTTTCACCTCTGTAAATATGATGCCGATTAAACAGGAAAGTGAAAAAGTCTGGACAAAATGAGGTTAGTGGAGTCAACATAGCAGCGTTAGTACAAAAATAGATAAGACTTACATGTGGGCAGTATGGGGGTCATATTTTATACAGAATATATGATCATATTTAATGCCATCTAAAATTAACATTTATTTGCAACATAATATAGCAAACTATTACAAGATCAAAACCAAATAAATGTTAGCGAAAAAAAAAACAAAAAAACTTCTGCTTTGAATGTCTGGGGTCGCCAGAAATTTGGATGTTAACCCTTTCATGCATACTGGTCACTCCAGTGGACAGCTATTCTACAGCTGTTCTCTTGTATATTCATGTATTTTTTTCTTTCCGTTGTTTTTTGTTTTGTTTTTTTTTACACATATCTTTATTAAAGTTTCAAGACACTACATATCTTTTCTGACATGAATTGGTAACATTATGTAGATCTCCCCTGAGCATAAACCCCCAGAATCAAAAGCCTTCGCCATAGTTTTCACACAATTTATCAGTAAATACATATTTCTGTGCGTCAAAAATTAAACGTGTGGTGTCCAGCTCAGTGGACATTTTTGCAACTTTGTGAAAAATAGGTTCATAAGATTTTTTTTTTTTTTCATTATTATTTTTTTGAATGCATTTTTTCAAAAAAATGTTTTGGTATTTTTATTTTAGTTATTTTTTAAATTTATTTTTCAGAAGAAAATTTTCAATCGCGTTGTTTTTTTCATGCCTCTACAAGACACTACATGTCTTTTCTGACATGAATTGGTAACATTATGTAGATCTCCCCTGAGCATAAACCCCCAGAATCAAAAGCCTTCCCCATAGTTTTCACACACAATTTATCAGTAAATACATGTTTCTGTGCGTCAAAAATTAAACGTGTGGTGTCCAGCTGAGTGGACATTTTTGCAACTTCGTGAAAAATAGGTTCATAAGATTTTTTTTTTTTTTCATTATTATTTTTTTGTATGCATTTTTTCAAAAAATGTTTTGGTATTTTTATTTTAGTTATTTTTTTAATTTATTTTTCAGAAGAAAATTTTCAATTGCGTTGTTTTTTTAATGCCTACAGAGGAATAAAAACACTCAGGAAAAAATTTTGATTAAGGTTCTCATAATTCGTGCATGAAAGGGTTAAAATGGGGTCACGAACTGTAAAAGGTTGGGAACCCCTGATGTAAGTAGTCCATACAATTCACAAATTAACATTCAGCAAACCCTCTCGATCATCATCTAGATTCTTGGATGATGATAAAAACAGATTTCATTGATTACAACACATGAAAATGCCCACAGAACCGTTGGCGGGCCTGCGGTTGAGTGGGTCGGCAGTGCTATCAAAGGTCCATAAAGCAGATCCAGCCCCCACCGCTGGGGTGGATCAACATCGACAAGTGTTGCTGCCCTTCAAAGACAGGGATGGGGGCTTTTGAAGGAGAACTGATCCGTTCATCTCTGTCCCCACTTCTGACAGCCATGTGATCTCAGTGAAAAGTAAATTATCAGACACACACACACTCGCTCACACACACACACACACACACACACACACACACACACACACACACACTCCAGCAGGCATCTGGTTAGAGAGGCTCGTCACAAAGCAACTCACAAAGGGAATAATTTAATCGGTGTGCAGCACCTTTCATATTCTTTCTCTGGGTGTCATCACATCAAAATCGGGTAAGGTGTCGGTGGAGGGACAGAGCAGCTTCAGCCACTTTTACACAAAGGTTCAACTGACGTGACACGATACTGTTTGGGTTTACATTTTGGGTACAATTAATCGTTCCATCAGGTGCTCCAGATAACCTTAGGAAAGAAGCAAAGCTGTGGAAATAATCATGAATACACACTGAATTAACATTAGGCGCTGAAAATGGGCTGTGACAGGCACAGTGCCATGGTTTTTGTAAGCTCTGCTCCCATAGTGTTAACATGTCTCGGAGTAAGAACATATGGTTGCACTGTGATAGAACAAAGTGGGTTAGAAAGACACGAAAGGAAGCCAAAGGAGGTGGAAGGTTCAAAAATGAACAAGTGAAAGTAATGCAGTGTAAGTATGAGCTGGAATTGTTGATTCAAGCAGTGACTGGAACAGACGTTTAATTGTTTATGTAATTATTTTAAGGCAACAAAGAACATTGGAGGTTACAGTTTACTCTAGCCCCGAAATCACATTCATATAAAGCTTGAATAGTCCACTTTTACTCAGCTCAGGTCATTTTGAATTTTTAATAACATTTTTTTCTATGTTGTATTGATAATTTCTTTCCTGCTACTTTTTATTACATCTGAATGGAGCAACTGTAACACACAGGAATTTCCCATGGGATTAAAGAACTATTCTGAATCTGATTTGATGACTGCACTTAGATTCTGCTAATGTTTTGCTAGTTGATCATTTTTCTGATATATGTATGTATACATACATACATATATATATATATATATATATAAAAGAAATGTGATTAATATAGATTCAAAATGAATCATATTAGATTGTGATTTATCAAAATTAATCCAGAGCAACCCTATGATTAATCTGATCCAAAATTTAAATAATTTTACAGCACTTATATATATATATGTTTATATATATATATATATATGTTTATATATATATATATATATATATATATATATATGTTTATATATATATATATATGTTTATATATATATATATATATATATATATATATATATATATATATATATATATATGTTTATATATATATATATATATATATATATATATATATATATATATATATATATACGGGGTGGGGGAGCAAAATTTACAATATTTTGAGGCAGGGATTGAAAGACAGTGTATGACCAATTAGTTTATTGAAAGTCATGAGAATTTATTTGCCACAAGAAAATGTACATAATAGAAAATGTTTTTATTCTATGTGTCCTCCTTCTTTCTCAATAACTGCCTTCACACACTTCCTGAAACTTGCGCAAGTGTTCCTCAAATATTCGGGTGATAACTTCTCCCATTCTTCTTTAATAGTATCTTCCAGACTTTCTCGTAATAGTTTTGCTCATAGTCATTCTCTTCTTTCCATTATAAACAGTCTTTATGGACACTCCAACTATTTTTGAAATCTCCTTTGGTGTGACGAGTGCATTCAGCAAATCACACACTCTTTGACGTTTGCTTTCCTGATTACTCATATGGGCAAAAGTTTCTGAAAAGGTATGGATAATAGTGTTAGGTATGATTATGACATCAATATATGTTTGGTTTCAAAACAATTGACATAGTGCCTGCTGAGAAAAAACAACTAAATGTTCACTGTAAATTTTGCTTCCCCACTCTCTCTCTCTCTCTCTCTCTCTCTCTCTCTCTCTCTCTCTCTCTCTCTCTCTCTATATATATATATATATATATATATATATATATATATATATATAGATAGATAGTCGCACACACAATACGTCATCAAAACGTTACACTTTGGTCACAGAATGAGAGGTGTTCCTTTTACATGGCGTTCCAGAATCATGATTCCACCTTTGTCACGGCTCTGTTAATCCCTCCAGAGGCGTTACAAAGCCGTGACAGAGGTGGGACCAAATGATCCACCATTTCATTTCCACAGACGTCGTTCCGGAATAAAGACGAAATATTCCCGTGACAGAAGTGCTGTGGAAAAGGGGCGACTGACAGCGCTGGTTAGTCAATGGAACGATAACAGACCTTGGTGTAGAGTCTTCAAAGATGTGAAAAAAAAGACTCTTGGTGTATCTAACATACTAACTAAAACACATCCATCCTTTTTCAGATCCTAAACAAGTGCTTTTCTCACCTACACCTACACTCGCTGGTGTCAAAGTCCTGGATTTATTGTCCACTGTCAACCTCTGCCTCCTCCTGCCTATAGAGGAGCAACAAGTTCAGACGATAAAGCTGAAATCAAGCCACTGACTATGTTATTTATTTATTGAAGAGAAAGGGTATTATTATAATGAATGGAAAATATAAAAATGCAGAGTCAAGTGTAGGTGTTTAGGTAACGCCATTCTGACCAGGAGGATGTACAGGGAAGAATGGCTCTTTGTGTTCAGTCAGTTTATTTATATAGAATTAGAACCATGAGTCTGAACTCAGTGGCTTCAAAAGATTTTTCCTTTCAAAAATCACTTCATGATTATCTTTTCTCTTGCTTGATCTTGAACCCCTCAGGTCATGCGAGTCTCGGGGGCATTTTCAGAGGTAGGGAGGTGCCGCTGAGAGGTGGAGGTGGGGGGCTTACCAACAGGTTCATCTGGAGGCCTTTGCTGCTGTGACACATTGTGACCTCCCCTGGGCTTTGGGCACAGCGAGAACTCTGAGAAGGGGGGGGCAGAGCCGAGGACGAGGGGGAGCCGGGGAGGAAAAGGAGAAGACAGAGTGTGAGCGTGTCTTCGCAGTGTTTAGTTGTGATTAGATTGAGCAGCATCTCTGGGTGGCTGTATATCCATCTGCCGCTCGGGGCTGAGCGGTGTGTTCCTGTTGCCACCCTCATGACCTCAGACCTAAACACACCAATTAACCACCACTGGACTTTCCACTTTTCGTCAAACTCTGGTCCAAACAAACACACCACTACATCTAACCCCCCTGCCTCTGTTCATCTTGGATCTGCTGCCTCTCGCTCTGACCCACAACAGAGAACATCGCCCTCTTTTAGCCAAAAGCACAGGATCGTCAGGAAACACATTCACTAAAAATAAGAACTTGCTCCTGGAATGTCTTGTACTCTACTAACACGAAAGAGAAAAGAGACATAAATTATTTTGCTCCACACTTCTCAGCATTGGAGCTTAGTCCAAGTGTGTGCTCTGTTAACCTGGATGTCATATTTTACCACATGACAAAAACATGCAATTGAACTGAACCTTTTGGATGAGCCCTTTGGCTTCACACTGTTTATCCTCTGCAGAACATGAAGTCCTCACCTTTGCATTACTTTTAGCCCCCTCTGAAAATGCATAATAGCAGTAGTACGCTCTCCTCACACACACTCCAAGCGGTCTATTAATTTAACTTTTTGCCTTAACCTTGACAACATTTGTCATTGTATTTGTGGCTCATGTGTTTCTTTCTCTTTCTTTTTTTTTATGTTTGGAAGGCCATCTCATTCAGTGAAATATAAAACACTATTTATGTGTTGTGAAAAAAAAAAACACTTCTGTATAAATGACATTTCAATTACTACACTGCACCATTCTATTATATAAATAGTTAGTCCAGTAGTAGAGTAGTTAGTATCTTGTGTAAGCAAATAAGACGATTGTGAATGTCACCTTGGGCTTTAGGAAATATCTTTTCAACACTTTCTAGACAAATTGACTTAAATGTAAAAAACATCAGATTAATCTGATGCTGAAAATCATTACTTGCAGCCCTAGTGCTTCTGTGAAGGTTGATTTGGATGTTATTTTGTCCTCGCTGATGGTATTTCTGATCGTATTTCTTAAGATTACAACTGTAGGGATTAATACTGCTACAGGCAACAGAAGAAGTGACAATGTTAAAATATACAAACTGTCAAATGTATGGTGTAGAGTTGGGAATCTTAGTTGTAAGGCCGACATGATACACATTTCGATACAGCATCTCCAATCCGATATATTAAAGATATACAGGGTGGGGAAGCAAAATGTACAATATTTTGAGGCAGGGATTGAAAGACAGTGTATGACCAACTAGTTTATTGAAAGTCATGAGAATTTATTTGCCACAAGAAAACTGACATAATAGAAAATGTTTTTATTCTATGTGTCCTCTGTCAGGATCTGTGCCTGGGTGACTCTTTGCTCCTCCCTTTTGGTCATGGACCTGTGCCTGTGTTACCCTCAGCTCCTCCTTTTCATTGTCATCATTATCATCAGATTCACCTGCTGGCGCTGCGTGGCTGCAGCCAATTACCTTCAGCCTATTTAAGGCTTTGGTTTGCAGCCATGCAGCGCTGGTCCATTTCTCCTCACTCCTTTCCATAGCCCGGACATTTATCCATATTCATCCACGGACTCTGACCCCAGGTTTTGTATGTTTTTTATGGACTCTGTTTTCTACCTTAGTTTTTGTATTAGGTTTTTCGTTGTTTGGTTTTCATTTTTTTTTTGTAAAATAAACTTGTTATTTTTTCCCCTTCAGTACCGAGCATTTGAGTCCTTTCTTTTCCCCCATGTGACATCCTCCTTCTTTCTCAATAACTGCCTTCACACACTTCCTGAAACTTGCGCAAGTGTTCCTCAAATATTCAGGTGACAACTTCTCCCATTCTTCTTTAATAGTATCTTCCAGACTTTCTCGTAATAGTTTTGCTCATAGTCATTCTCTTCTTTCCATTATAAACAGTCTTTATGGACACTCCAACTATTTTTGAAATCTCCTTTGGTGTGACGAGTGCATTCAGCAAATCACACACTCTTTGACGTTTGCTTTCCTGATTACTCATATGGGCAAAAGTTTCTGAAAAGGTATGGATAATAGTGTTAGGTATGATTATGACATCAATATATGTTTGGTTTCAAAACAATTGACGTAGTGCCTGCTGAGAAAAAACAACTAAATGTTCACTGTAAATTTTGCTTCCCCACCCTGTATGTGTGGCACTTTGCAATGCAATATGATACGATTCACGCCCAAATCACAATACAGAGCAATTAAACACATTCTGATTCAACAAACTAATTCTGATAAAAAAAAAATGCAGTGCAATTCAATGAACTTTATTATTTGTTTATCAAATAAGCCCATGACTTTTTACAAAGTGGCTTTAGCTCAATTTCAGAACACGTGCCTCATATTCAGTCAGGTGAAAAAGTTAGGACTTTGCTTCCAAAGTTGCTTCTCTACATGTTTCTAACACTCAACTTCTTGCTCCCTCTCTGAATCATTTTGTAATGTAACGTATTTGTAATGTAGGTTAAACAGAAAAAGGTTCTGTCACTTTAAGGGACACCTGTGCAAGGTATTCTGGGATGCGCTGTTACATATGTATCACACTGTTTAAGGAAGTATCTCCAGTATGTACGGCAGTATTCAATGCAATTCATATAGTAAAAAGTACTCGTTCAGAAACCACACGTCATCACCTCCTTCTATGTCTGTCACATTCAAATACAGACATTACAGTTTTCATCTGCGGCGCTCATACTGTCATGTGCAGTGTACACATCTGCAAATCTGCATTGCACTTTCATGTGGGTTTGCAGAGAAGAAAAACTTTCCCCAAATAAAGAGAAACACTTTTAAATGCAAGTAAAAATATATTCTAATGAATGTGTCAAATTTTATCGATACAAACATTCAATAACTAATACATTGTGATATCATTCCAAACTCTTCATTCACTCGCAGCTTCTTTACCAGTGCACTTGGATCGTGCACGCATGTGTCGGCGTATCGGTACGTATCAGATAATCTTCCCATCCCTAGTATGGTGTGATGACGCCACAGCTGAGCTTCGGTTAATTTGATTCTCAAACACAACTTGGTTATGAAAATGATTGGTGCCAAAATAAATGGGGCATGTTGACTGTTGATCATTAGTTTTGTACCAGGGGCTGTGTCTGTTTTTGATACTAGCTGACTCAACCTCTAACAGTTACATTCTGACAAAACTGTGATCCCATATAATATTAAAAAAAATGACAATTTTATACCATAAGTGACAGCTTGAGACCCATTTATAGCAGCTCTGCAGTCTGTCATATAGCCAAACCTCAGACCAAACGCATAATATTTTACATCACTATACAGGGTGGGGAAGCAAAATTTACAATGAACATTTGTTTTTTCTCAGCAGGCACTACATCAATTGTTTTGAAACCAACCATATATTGATGTCATAATCATACCTAACACTATTATCCATACCTTTTCAGAAACGTTTGCCCATATGAGTAATCAGGAAAGCAAACATCAAAGAGTGTGTGATTTGCTGAATGCACTCGTCACACCAAAGGAGATTTCAAAAATAGTCGGAGTGTCCATAAAGACTGTTTATAATGTAAAGAAGAGAATGACTATGAGCAAAACTATTATGAGAAAGTCTAGAAGTGGAGGAAGCAACAAAAAACGTACCAAAGCTTTTATTAAAGCTCTCAAATCCAAAATCCTAAAGGATCCAACCAAATCCATGAGAAAAATGACAATTGAACTTGAGGCAGACAACAAGACCGTTAGAAATGCAGTAAAATATGATTTGAAGTTAAAATCTTACACAAGAACACCAAAACACTTGTTGACAACAGCAACAAATCCACCTTTAGCAATTTTTGGGAATCATGTTTATGGCCGCCTTCTAGCCCAGATCTAAACCCTCTGGATTCTGCTATTTGGGGCGTTTTAGAACATGCTACCAATAGAACATCGCACAGCAATGTCGACTTTCTTAAAGATACTATTAAAGAAGAATGGGAGAAGTTGTCACCCGAATATTTGAGGAACACTTGCGCAAGTTTCAGGAAGCGTGTGAAGGCAGTTATTGAGAAAGAAGGAGGACACATAGAATAAAAACATTTTCTATTATGTCAGTTTTCTTGTGGCAAATAAATTCTCATGACTTTCAATAAACTAATTGGTCATACATTGTCTTTCAATCCCTGCTTCAAAATATTGTAAATTTTGCTTCCCCACCCTGTATATATATCATCAAAACCAAAAGGTATAAATACCCAGACTCACCAAACATAGAAATACACTATGGACCACAGTCAGCCCCAGGTTATCTGTTTTCATCACAGGTGAATCACTGGATAAGAATCTTTCATCTTTAGTCCTAGTGTAGTTTCATTTTTGGTTCTAATTTATCAGTAGCTAGTGTTTTACACTGTTCAGCTGTAACTGAGCAGAGTGTGTAAGGATTTTTTAAATAGAGACTCTGCATGTTCTGAGTCCTCGATGTAGAAATTAGCGTAGAGGATGCAGAGAGTTAGGGAACACCAAAAAACAGCAGGTTCCCAGCACAGACTTCTTTTGGAATCTTCTAAATAGAACCTTTATTAACCCACAAAACATCCAGTATCTACTGACATAAACTGTGTAATCCCTGTTGAGCCACTAATTCTATCAATACATGTAAATAATTGGTGTAAAATGGAGTTTGTCATCTTTTCATGGTCATCAGATATGACCCATTTGGACGTTCAGAGGCTCTGTAGTTACCATGGAAACACCATCTTCTACAACATCAATTCACCAGGAAAACCCATGGAGTTGGATCAATGACAGTGGATGGAGACACTGGGTTTATGTTCAATTAATGATAGATTTTGCTGAGAAAGTCACTTTTTCTTCGGTTTTCTCTATTTTTAATATAATATTTGTTGACTTTACTCTGAGCTTTTATGAACATTTACATGTTTAGTAAATTAAATGTTGGAAAACACCTGATTTTCACAGAAACAAAAACACAAAATACAAAAGATAATTACAATAAATGGTGATAAACCACTCAAGGTGAGTTAAACATAGAGAAAAATTCATTTGGGAACTGCAGAAAATGTCACACTCCGTCCCTCTGGGTTAAAATGTATTAATAGTTAATATTGGGGAGACACCAAATCCACCAAATCCCACTAGGGAGAAGACACACTCGTGCCATTCTCATTCCATTCTCTAATTTATAAAGATTCACCAACATATGAGACACCTAAGTAAAATAATAAAACTATAAAGGACTCTCATGTGAAGGGGGTTCCATCCAAAATGAATCACGTACACTAAATACTACAATACCCATAAGCCTCAGGTGCTGTTGCAATGACGATTAGGCTTCAAAGTGTTTCATTAAATCTAATCTTTTTGGTGTTGTAATGTGGCGAGATGAAGCTACAGATTACCCTTTGAATAAACTGAAGAAAATGAGACTCTGTGGTTGGACATTTGTTACTAAAATGCATGATGGGAGTTGTAGTCAAACATGGGTCTTGATCTATTGTTATTAACCTTAAACTATTAATCCACCTCTCTTTTTTGAGTTAAAAACCAAATTAGTAATAGTTAAGTATTTGTATTTATTTGATGATGTCAAAGGTAATCGATTCACTCTGGATCTGTTTGTTACTTGTGTGTTTGTTGATTGTTGTGTTTTGTTTGATTGCTGTTGTTGTTTACTTTGTCTTATTGTTTTCTTTATTGTGTATTCGTTTGTGTTGCCTTTAACGATTTATGTACGTACTTATTTATTTACTTTTGATACGTCAATATAGGTGTGTGATAAGTGAGGTTAATCACTGACAAAAGAATCCGTGTAAATTCGTGTATCATTCGTTCATTTGTTTTTCAATTTAATACCAAAAATCAAAAAACAAAAAAAAAACATTTGTTTTCTCGTTTTTCATTTTCAAAACCGGAATGAAAACCTGACAACGGTTTGTTTTTCCATTTCCTGATTTTGTGCTCAAATGAAAAATGGAAAAAAAGGATAATGACCGTTTCATCCGATTTTGCTATTTTTAATATAGTTAAGTTGTCTGATCCGGAAGTATTCATTACAAGGGAAAAAATAAACAAACGGAATCATGGCCGGACTGGAGGAATATTTTGCTATAATTAAGCAGCTGTTTGATACGTACGGAAGCGTATTGCATTCACAAAAAAAAATTAATTCGGAATTTAAATTTTTTCAGAAAACAGTATCTCATTAATTCGGAAAATTCCGTTCGTTTATTTTTTCCCTAGTAATGACTACTTCTGGGTCAGACAACTTAGCTATATTGAGAATAGCAAAATCGGATGAAACGGTCGTTATCCGTTTTTTCCATTTTTCATTTGAGCACAAAATCGGGAAGTGGAAAAACAAACCATTATCCATTTTTCATTGTGGTTTTGAAAATGAAAACAAAAAAACGAGTGTTTTTTTTTTTCATTTTTGGTTTTAAATTGAAAAACTAATGAACGAATGATACACGGATTTGTGTATCATTCGTTCATTCGTTTTTCGATTTAAAACCAAAAATGAAAAAACAAAAAAGACTCGGTTTTTTTTGTTTTTCATTTTCAAAACAAGAATGAAAAACGGATAATGGTTCATTTTTCCATTTCCCGATTTTGTGCTCAAATGAAACATGGAAAAAACGGATAACGACCGTTTCATCTGATTTTGCTATTTTCAATATAGTTCAGTTGTCTGACCCAGAAGTAGTCGTTACTAGGGAAAAAGTGAACACACAGAATCGTGGCCGGACTGGAGAAATATTTTGCTATAATTAAGCAGCTTTTAGGTACGGAAGCATATATCACTCACACAAAAAAATAAATTTGGCTCTTTTTCTGAATGAATGAGATACTGTTTTCTGAAAAAAAATAAATTCAGCTCTGTTTTTCTGAATTAACGAGAAAATTATCGTGTTAATTGAGAAAAACAGAGCCGAATTTATTTTTTTGTGGGAATGCAATACGCTTCTGTACGTATCAAACAGCTGCTTAATTATAGCCAAATATTCCTGCAGTCTGGCCATGATTCCATTTGTTTATTTTTTCCCTAGTAACGACTACTTCTGGGTCAGACACCCTAACTATATTGAAAATAGCAAAATCGAATGAAACGGTTGTTATCCGTTTTTTCCATTTTTCATTTCAGCACAAAATCGGGAAATGGAAAAATGAACCGTTATCCGTTTTTCATTCTGGTTTTGAAAATGAATTTGATTTTTGGTTTTAAATTGAAAAACGATTGAACGAATGATACACGGATTCAAAAGATCTAAGGGACTTCATTTTTCATGTATTCTGCTGATAGGAAGCTAAAGGATAGACTGTTGTGTGGAGAAGGGGTGGGATTAAATAAACTGTACTTCCTCCCACTCCTTTTCGAATGTACAAATGAAGTCATGTATATGTATCAGTTTTGTTTTTGGTTTTTTTCCATGACTTCTTACTACCTGTGTTTTTTTCGAAGGACTAAATAAGATTACTTTGTCTTGTTGCATATTTGAAATAAACCAAAAAAAAAAAAAAAAAAAGATACTGTGGATGGCCGTGCATGGTTTCCAGTTTTAGCAAAGTATGTCTTCTATTATTATTACTATTATTTACGTTTCTTACAACAATGTCTTGATGGCGATATTATAATATATATATATATATATATATATATATATATATATATATGTGTTATTCTATTCATATGTAATGTTTGAGTTGACCAGTAACAGAACTGACCAAATGGGAATGAAGTTTCTTTAAATTTTTTATCCAAGTAAAATATAAATAATTTAAAGAAAGAGAAAATGAAAATGGACATTGCGATTAATTGATGAGCGCCAAACACTGATGGCTACAACACACTGTTGTTTACACAAACACTGAAAACTAATGCATCGCTCTGATTACGTCAGCGTCAACAACCCCCTCGCCCTCCCGACATGCAATCAGGATGAGAAAAGTAAGCGATGCCTTTCACAGCAGCACAACATGGTAATGGAAAAACAAGTGCAGCTATGCCAGCCTCTGCAAGCCTGATCGGGACACTTTAGGCCTTGTCTTAGCATGACTATTCTCCATGAGTGAAAACCCTTTGTGTTTTTGCATATATTCTTGGACATATCCCTTGGCTAACTGCGGTGGCCCAGAGGTGCAACAACCCAAAAAATTATCCACTATAAGAAAAAAAAAGAGAACAGCCCAAAAAATTAGCTACTATAAGAAAAAAAAAGAGAGCAGCCCAAAAACTTATCCACTATAAGGGGGAAAAAAAAAAACAGCCCAAAAAATTATCCACTATAAGAAAAAAAGAGAACAGCCCAAAAAATTATCCACTATAAGAAAAAAAGAGAACAGCCCAAAAAATTAGCCAATAGCCCCAAAAAATTATCCACTATAAGAAAAAAAGAACAGCCCAAAAAATTATCCACTATAAGAAAAAAAAGAGAGCAGCCCAAAAAATTATCCAATAGCCCAAAAAATTATCCAATAGCCCAAAAAATTATCCACTATAAGAAAAAAAGAGAACAGCCCAAAAAATTAACCAATAGCCCAAAAAATGATCCACTATAAGAAAAAAAAGAGAACAGCCCAAAAAATTATCCACTATAAGAAAAAAAGAGAACAGCCCAAAAATTATCCACTATAAGAAAAAAAAGAGAACAGCCCAAAAAATTATCCACTATAAGAAAAAAAAGTGTACAGCCCAAAAAATTATCCACTATAAGAAAAAAAAGAGAGCAGCCCAAAAAATTATCCAATAGCCCAAAAAAATTATCCACTATAAGAAAAAAAGAACAGCCCAAAAAATTATCCACTATAAGAAAAAAGAACAGCCCAAAAAAATTATCCATTATAAGAAAAAAAGAGAACAGCCCCCAAAAAATTATCCAATAGCCCAAAAAATTATCCACTACAAGAAAAAAAGAGAACAGCCCAAAAATTATTCACTATAAGAAAAAAAAGAGAGCAGCCCAAAAAATTATCCAATAGCCCAAAAAATTATCCAATAGCCCAAAAAATTATCCACTATAAGAAAAAAAGAGAACAGCCCAAAAAATTAACCAATAGCCCAAAAAATGATCCACTATAAGAAAAAAAGAGAACAGCCCAAAAAATTATCCACTATAAGAAAAAAAGAGAACAGCCCAAAAATTATCCACTATAAGAAAAAAAAGAGAACAGCCCAAAAAATTATCCAATAGCCCAAAAAATTATCCAATAGCCCAAAAAAATTATCCACTATAAGAAAAAAAGAACAGCCCAAAAAATTATCCACTATAAGAAAAAAGAACAGCCCAAAAAAATTATCCATTATAAGAAAAAAAGAGAACAGCCCCCAAAAAATTATCCAATAGCCCAAAAAATTATCCACTACAAGAAAAAAAGAGAACAGCCCAAAAATTATTCACTATAAGAAAAAAAAGTGAGGAGCCCAAAAAATTATCCAATAGCCCAAAAAATTATCCAATAGCCCAAAAAATTATCCACTATAAGAAAAAAAGAGAACAGCCCAAAAAATTAACCAATAGCCCAAAAAATGATCCACTATAAGAAAAAAAAGAGAACAGCCCAAAAAATTATCCACTATAAGAAAAAAAGAGAACAGCCCAAAAATTATCCACTATAAGAAAAAAAAGAGAACAGCCCAAAAAATTATCCACTATAAGAAAAAAGAACAGCCCAAAAAAATTATCCATTATAAGAAAAAAAGAGAACAGCCCCCAAAAAATTATCCAATAGCCCAAAAAATTATCCACTACAAGAAAAAAAAGAGAACAGCCCAAAAATTATTCACTATAAGAAAAAAAAGAGAGCAGCCCAAAAAATTATCCACTATAAGAAAAAAAGAGAACAGCCCAAAAAATGATCCACTATAAGAAAAAAAAAAAAAAAGAGAACAGCCCAAAAAAGTATCCACCTTTTCAATTAGGGGGGTGCTGTTTACCCGAAAGGTCTCTTGCTTTAAAATTTAGGCCACCAGAAAAAATAAAAGCATAGGCTGACATTTTTAAGGCCTTCAGCTAATGTGGCTAATACTTACGAAGTATCCCACCAAAAGTTGAGGTCAGTGCACTAAAAATAAAGTTATTTTAAAAATATATAGTGGATATTTTTTTTGGGCCAGTGGATAATTTTTTAGGCTGTTCTCTTTTTTTTCTTAGAGTGGATAATTTTTTGGGGCTGTTCTCTTTTTTTTCTTATAGTGGATAATTTTTGGGGGCTGTTCTCTTTTTTTTCTTATAGTGGATAATTTTTTGGGCTGTTGTCTTTTTTTTTCTTATAGTGGATAATTTTTTGGGCTGTTCTTTTTTTTCTTCTAGTGGATACTTTTTTGGGCTGTTGTCTTTTTTTCTTCTAGTGGATAATTTCTTGGGCTGTTGTCTTTTTTCTTATAGTGCATAAGTTTTTGGGCTGTTATCTTTTTTTTTTTCCTTATAGTGGATACATTTTTGGGCTGTTCTTTTTTCTCCAATTGTGGATACATTTTTTGGCTGTTCTCTTTTTTTTTTTTATAGTGGATAATTTTTTGGGCTGTTATTTTTTTCTTATACTGGATAATTTTTTGGGCAGTTGTCTTTTTTTTCTTATAGTGGATAATTTTTTGGTCTGTTGTCTTTTTTTCCTTATAGTGGATAATTTTTTGGGCTGTTCTTTTTTTCTTATAGTGGATACTTTTTTGGGCTGTTGTCTTTTTTTCTTATAGTGGATAATTTCTTGGGCTGTTGTCTTTTTTCTTATAGTGCATAATTTTTTCGGCTGTTATCTTTTTTTTCTTTATAGTGGATAATTTTTTAGGCTGTTCCATTTTTATTCCTTATAGAGGATAATTTCTTGGGCTGTTGTCTTTTTTCTGTAATTGTGGATAAGTTTTTTGGCTGTTCTCTTTTTTTCCTTACAGTGGATAATTTTTTGGGCAGTTGTCTTTTTTTTCTTATAGTGGATAATGTTTTGGGCTCTTGTCTTTTTTTTCTTTATAGTGGACAATTTTTTGGGCTGTTGTCTTTTTTTCTTAGAGTGGATAATTTTTTGGGCTCTTGTCTTTTTTTTCTTTATAGTGGACAATTTTTTGGGCTGTTGTCTTTTTTTTCCTATAGTGGATAATTTTTTAGGCTGTTCCATTTTTATTCCTTATAGTGGATAATTTCTTGGGCTGTTGTCTTTTTTCTCTACTTGTGGATAATTTTTTTGGCTGTTCTCTTTTTTTCTTCATAGTGGATAATTTTTTGGGCTATTATCTTTTTTTTTTTCCTTACAGTGGATAATTTTTTGGGCTGTTGTCTTTTTTCTCTACTAGTGGATAAGTTTTTTGGCTGTTCTCTTTTTTTCTTTATGGTGGATAATTTTTTGGGCTATTGTCTTTTTTTTCTTATACTGGATAATTTTTTGGCCTGTTCTCTTTTTTTCTTAGAGTGGATAATTTTTTGGGCTCTTGTCTTTTTTTTCTTTATAGTGGACAGTTTTCTGGGCTGTTGTCTTTTTTTTCCTACAGTGGATAATTTTTTAGGCTGTTCCATTTTTATTCCTTATAGTGGATAATGTTTTGGGCTCTTGTCTTTTTTTTCTTTATAGTGGACAATTTTTTGGGCTGTTCTCTTTTTTTTCTTATAGTGGATAATTTTTCGGGCTGTTGCACCTCTGGGCCACCATAACTAAAACTGTGCAAATCTGGTTTGAAGTTTCAGTCCTTGTGGATGTTGCGTCCAGTTTTTATTCTGTGGGTTTATGAGTGGGATCCTATGGTGATATTGATTGCGTGTTTATTTAAATCCCCTTTATAACTCTTTAAACACTGAAACGCCACTGAAACCGACGTTGTAAATAACTTGAACTTGACCTTTAATTGTGGTTTATGCACCGGATTAAAATTGTGCATATAAAGCATGTCACGCATCATTAACATACATGGAAACTTGAAGTCTACAGAGAGTGGCTGTGATAGAAACGTGAAGTTCTCAGCCAGAAACTGCCAATGAAATCGGCTTGTGGTTTGGAAACGTAGACGGTGGCGCTGTAAGCTAAATCCGAATAAATACATACGGTTTTCTCTCAGTTTAACCTTCCTTTAAAGTAGGTTCAGCTGCTTTGGATCAGATGAATTGCAGTGAGAGTTTGCTGAATTTGCACTTGAAAGTGTTTTTAATTGTCCTCTGTATAATCCATCTCTTGTCTACTTTGCTGCCAGGGGGGATGATGACTCAAGTTAAAGCTTTAGAAGTCTGTGTGCATGTGGAAGCACAGAGACACAGAGACAGATCACCTTAGGGCCCGTGTTGTGGCATGGCTTTGTCGGGGCCGTGTTGGGACTTGTAGCAGCTGAGTCTTGACACTGAGCCCAGCTGCACCCGAGGGGCCCCGAGCACGCCGCGGTGGCCTGTGTCGGGGACGGCACAATGAGATGACAGCGCCATTCGTCACTGTTTTTCCGGGAGGTGAGAGGGGGACAGTTGTTCTCGGGGCTGGTAAAACACGGGTGGGTGCAAAGGTAAGACAGGAGGTAAAAGTGAACCCTGAGGACTGCCATTAGAACAGGCCGCCTAGATTTCTTTATGTTGTTTTTGCAATAAAAGTGTCAGAAAATATCTGTTTTGCCAATTCTTTTGCACCTTTTTTTAGGAAGAACTAAGAATATCTTTTAATATACTGTATAATTGCTCAACTCAAATTTATTTTTAAAGCATTTTTAAAAAAAAAACACAGTTAGCCAAAGTGTGGTACACAGAGCAATAAATAATAAATGTTTATTTTTTTATTTTTTTGTATGTGTGTTTTGTTCTGTTCCGTATAAAAACAACAATTCTTATTGTAAAGACTTTTTTTTTTTTGCACTAGTCATAGATTCAGATGTAAATGTATTGTATAGTGTAGCAGTAAAATTTTACACAGTGGATCAGAGTTCATACTGTTTTAAAATGAACTTGTTTTTAACCTCAGGAAAAAACAAAACAAAACAAAAAAAACATGTATGCATTTTACTGTCAACTTCAGTATTTTATAATTGCAATTACTGCTGTAAAAAAAATTTTTTTACAGCATTTTGGGCAATTTTTACAGTTGGGATTCTTGCACAGCGCTTTTGACTTTTTTTGTGTGTGAATTGATTTGAAACACACTTTTTTTAATGACCAGACATTGTTTTATTTACAAATGGCAAAAATGACCAAAAAAAGACAAAAAAGAAATGAAATATCCTTAACTTTTTGTTTGTACAGGGTGGGGAAGCAAAATTTACAATGAACATTTAGTTGTTTTTTCTCAGCAGGCACTACGTCAATTGTTTTGAAACCAAACATATATTGATGTCATAATCATACCTAACACTATTATCCATACCTTTTCAGAAACTTTTGCCCATATGAGTAATCAGGAAAGCAAACGTCAAAGAGTGTGTGATTTACTGAATGCACTCGTCACACCAAAGGAGATTTCAAAAATAGTTGGAGTGTCCATAAAGACTGTTTATAATGGAAAGAAGAGAATGACTATGAGCAAAACTATTACGAGAAAGTCTGGAAGATACTATTAAAGAAGAATGGGAGAAGTTGTCACCTGAATATTTGAGGAACACTTGCGCAAGTTTCAGGAAGCGTGTGAAGGCAGTTATTGAGAAAGAAGGACACATAGAATAAAAACATTTTCTATTATGTCAATTTTCTTGTGGCAAATAAATTCTCATGACTTTCAATAAACTAATTGGTCATACACTGTCTTTCAATCCCTGCCTCAAAATATTGTAAATTTTGCTTCCCCACCCTGTATGTGTGTTTTGTTCTGTTCTGTATAAAAACAACAATTCTTATTGTTAAGACTTTTTTTTTTTTTTTTTTGCACTAGTCACGGATTCAGATGTAAATGTATTGTATAGTGTACAAGTAAAATTTTACACACTGGATCAGAGCTCATACTGTTTTAAAACAAACTTTTTTTTAACCTCAGAAAAAAACAAAACATGTATGCATTTCACTGTCAGTTTCAGTATTTTATAATTGCAATTACTGCTGTAAAAAATTTTTTTACAGCATTTACAGCATTTTGGGCAATTTTTACAGTTGGGATTCTTGCACAGCGCTTTTGACTTTTTTTTGTGTGTGTGAATTGAATTGAAAGACATTATTTTTAATGACCAGACATTGTTTTATTTACAAATGGCAAAAATGACAAAAAAAAAAAGAGACAAAAAAGAAATGAAATATCCTTAACTTTTTGTTTGTAGTGTAGAACGTTAGGAATCGGTGGAACTGAATAACCCAACACATGGTACAGTACGTCTCCAATCATCTTCCAAAACACAGTAACACAGGGTGACCCAAAAAAAACGGGAATTTTTGAAGTGCGTATTGGCAGACATGAGCAAATGGCAGCACTGCGAGACAGTGACCTTGAGCAAGTAAACACACCCCCATTTTAGTAACCATTGGCGGCTGTGCGAGAACTGTTCGGTAACCGTGTGATCTCAAGATTCGGTAACGTTCCCTGGCCCCCTAGATCACCAGATTTGTCCGTTTGTGATTTTTTCTTGCGGGGCTATCTCAAGAATAAAGTGTACACGACTCGACCAAGAACTCTGGATGAGTTAAAACAGAGAATTCAGGATGAAATTCACAGTATCCCAGCTGAGATGTTGCAGCGGTCAATGAGGAATCTCAACAGCAGATTTCAAGAATGCATTCGTACAGGAGGACGCCATCTACAGGAAGTAATTTTTAAAAAATGAAAATTCCATCATTGTTTCTTAAATGGCATGGTTTAAGGTTTCAGTTACTATGAATAAAACATTTTTCTTCCATCTCTCTTGGTTTTATTGGATTGTTAAAAAGTTCCCGTTTTTTTGTGTCACCCTGTATATAGACATTTGTTCAGGCGTTTTGGTAATTTCTGTGAATGCAAAATTGTAGCACCGGAGACACAGTTGTCTAAAAAGGGTTAAAGACTATTACTCAGAGGGACATAGAAAAGTAAGTTCCAGTTGGAATTTAACACTTTGGAAAACCTCCGGCTCTGGAAAAGCTGCCATTTCTGTTCAGTTAAGTGAGTTTAAATGATCTAATAACGTATTATCTGTAACAACTTCACCATGAGGGCAAACAAACCTTCAATTGAGTGACATTAAGAACCCTAGGATACTTTTGTAAAGTGCTGTAAAGGTAGTGCTGTCAGTTATGATTGACACCAAACAACGCAGCACTTAACCAACAAATAGATACATTTTCCCCATAAAACTGGCCGACCAAAAACACTTAATGTGCTCCCACCACACCTTCAGATGGATGCTGCTTTTTGTCTGCTAGATGTTTAAACAGACATTAAAGCAGTTTGATGACCTGAAATCTCACACACATTCAGAGCCTTTACTTTCAGTGGAACTTCACCTCTATTTTGAGTTTAACCCCACCCACCATCTGACTCTGAAAATGGATAGAAACTCAGAAAGAGGCTGAGGTGGAGGTGATTAGAGTCTGAATGCCCCGCTGTAGGCATCAGATGGAGATAGTTCAGACGTAGAGAATCAGAAGATATGTATGGCAAGGCAAGGCAAAGCAGGTTTATTTGTATAGTACATTTCATGTCCAAGACAATTCCAAGTGCTTTACATAAAACATTCTAAGCATTACAGCAGGGGTGTCAAACTCATTTTCTTCCGGGGCCCACATTCAACAGGATGATAGCCATTAAATAATGACAACTCCAAATTGTTTTAGTGCAAAAAATAACATTCAATTATGCCAATATTTACATTTAAAAACTAGAAGCACTCGGAGAGCGCAGACCTCCGCCAAGGCTGATCAGTGGGCCCCCCTACCCCCGATCACCACCAAAATTTAATAATTTGTTCCTTGTGCCAGTATCAACATTTCCTGAAATTTTTATCCAAATTAAAGGCACAGTAGGCCAATAAGTAAGGGCACCCCCATTTTTTATATAAATTGAGATAAAATCCGCCTTCTGGATCAGATCCGGATCAGCCTTTGAAATGTGATAGAGGACCCCATTGTCAATTCCTGAGTTAAATTTCATGAGTTTTGGTCAATAATTAAGTGAGATATTGGGAAACAAAAATTTTGGCCCCATTTACCACAATGTTAACGAAAATTTCAAAGTGATCCAGAATCCAGGATTTCTTCCGGATCACCCCCAAAAGTTAATCATTTCTTCCTTATCCCATTTCCAACAAACCCTGAAAATTTCATCAAAATCTGTCCATAACTTTTTGAGTTATGTTGCACACTAACGGACAGACATACAAACAGACAGACAAACAAACCCTGGCAAAAACATAACCTCCTTGGCGGAGGTAACTATCCAAACAAAAAGGATGTGAATAACCTAAAAAAAAAATGGAATTTGTTAAGAAATATAAGTACAATTTTTTTAATATTATGCCTCAACTTATCATTGATACATATGCATTATAGGTCAGATCTACAAAGGCACAAAACATTTAGTAACAGGCAGAATATTATTAAAATTGCACTTAATTTTCTTCAGACATTTCAGGTTGTTCATATTTGTTCAGGTTATTCATATCTTAAAGGATAGTTTGTTCATGTAAAAATTTTCATAATTTAATGTTTTTTGCACTAAATCAAAGAGAAAAATTGATGTAGTCATTTTTTATAGGTTATTATGATATTATTTTTGAGTTTGATGCCCTAACTTGCACTTTGCAAATTCATCCTGCGGGCCGGATTGGAACCTTTGGCGAGCCGGTTTTGGCCCCCGGGCCACATGTTTGACACCTGTGCAGTACAGCATGGAAGCAATAGAAAGTACACTGAAAAAAATGGGGGTGTTATTTACTTAGGAAAACTTAGGACAGTATTTGCACTTAGAATTGTAAGTAAATTCTACACGGACGATCATCAAGTAAACTTTACTTGCAGATATATGTTTATTTTACTGGCAAACCTCAGGTAATTTACTGATGATTATTAATATGGTCATTGAATTTTACTTTCTCCTTCTTTGTAAGTTTTATTTACAGTCTGACTGCTTTAAGCTAAAAAATGCTAATGCTAATGCACCCAAAGCTAATGACTTTTCAAGGTAATTTTCAAATACAGTAACATTTTGGTACAACTACGTTACCAGAGAGTGAACATTGGTTATACTTCTCAACAGTGACATTTATTTTCATAAAACAATGCATGTTAAAAACAGCATAGAGTGTATGACAGCAGCACAGACCATTCAGTCATGGTGTCAAACTGAAATATTCCTTCCACCCAGTTCACTCAGATACTCTCCCCTATAGGCAGAACTTGAGTCATAGAACTACAGAACACAGAACAGCAACTTGCTTTTAACAAATATTTACAACTTGCAAGGTAGCGCCCCGTCACATGACACAATGACGCTGTAAACTACGTGAGTCACATGACTCGGCATAAACTGCCCCCATTACAATCAGTGTGGCTCGCTACAATACTTTTTGTAACTTTTATTAATGGACAATATTTGAGTAACATTTACACAACATTTTACAAATTTTTTCTGCAGTTTACATTGTCTATTAAAACTTTCTTGGTATTTCTAGGTTCATGTGTAATGACTATAACCTTTGAATATTATGTGAAAATACACAATACAACTTACTCTTCCCACACAGTTTATTTATTACACAAATGACATATTTAGTTTTACTTCCAGTTCTCACTGATACTTACAATTAGAAAATAAAAATTGTGACAGATAACCTAATAAATATTACTGCACCAAAAACATTTTTTTTCAGTGTATAGGCATGAGAAAAACAAACAAAAAAACCCAAAAGAAAGTAAAACAAAATCAAATAAATAGATAAAACAGACAAGCAGATAAAACAGATCAAAACTTTTAGCTTAAACGGAACAGTGCAGATCTGAACTGATGAATAAAAACTCTGTTCAAATGTAGCTGAGAACAGGTGGGTCTTTAACCTGGATTGAAATAAAGTAAGTGTTTCAGCTGATCTGAGGTTTTCTGGGAGTTTGTTCTAGACATGTGGAGCATAGAAGCTGAACGCAGCTTCTCCATGTCTGCTTCTGACTCTGCAGAACAATGTGCAGCTCTGAAAGCAGATAGTTTGAGTTTTTGTACTGCTGTCACTTAAGAAACGCTGGCACTTTTATAATATTTTTTGCAGCTTTTTCTTGCAATTGTAGGAATAGTGGAATAGCATGAATGAAAAATTTTTAATGTTACTGTACAGGTCGGTTGAGTAGCGATGTGGTACGCCTTCATAGTATAACTGCCTCAGTCATATTTTTGGCCCAATTGTAATATCTGCATAAGTTTACTCTCCTAACATTACCGTACTTTTTGGACTATTAGCTGCACCTGACCCTTCCTGTCTCCAATGTCTCAACATCGATTCATTGATGCCAAACTTTCGTGCAGCAGCTCTATTTCATTCTTCGATAGCCGGATCGATCGTTAGCCCGGAAAACAGAAATTAGCCTCATCATGTTTGAGCTGCGGGTTCACAGCCTGTGGGAAAAGTAGTGGCTTATAGACCGGAAAGTACGGTACTGCTTCAATTTGCATCATTGGTTAAGACCTGAAAAAAAGCACGACTTCTGTAATTATGCAATGGGGCTAACCATATCATAATGTCTTGTACAGGGTGTTTGCGCTTTATCCAAATAATTCCAGACTTTTTCAAAATTGTTATTTTTTTCCCCAAAAACCTTGACTTTATGTACTTTTATACTTTCGTTCTTACTTTTTGGTTGAGATTGAATCTGTTGTGTGTAGGAGAAAAGTTCATTTTAATAAATATATGAATGAATGAATGCATAATTTGCAATAAATTATGTTTTACTGGCAGAAACATGTTTTCAAAATATAAAAAAAACTTCATACTTAACCCTTTCATGCATGAATTATGAAAACCTTAGTCAAGATTCAAGATTTTTTTTTCTTCAGTGTTTTTATACCTCCTTAGGCATACAAAAAATTGCAATCGAGTTTTTTTTTTTTTTTTTTCATGGAGTTACAAAAACGTCCATGCATTTAATTTTTAAGTGAAGAAACATGTATTTAAAACCCAATATCAGAAAGTAAAATGAAAACAATGAAATAAAAACATTTTTAAGGCTGCTAATTTGATGTTTTCTCACATTTTAACATACTCTCATGCTAGTTATTACCTCATATAATATGCAAAAAACAACTCTTTTTGTCGAACAAATAACAACTGATTTACACTTAAACATGTTAGTGCAGATCAGGTTTATCAAGAACAGCAAAGTTATAGTAATGGTATGAAATGCAGTGTATTATGGGATGTTGCATAAGTGTCCACTGTGTTGGCTCATATGGAACTAAAACAACAAAACCTATGAATATGCAAGAGAACAGCTGGAGAAGAACTGTCCACTGGAGTGACCACAGTGCATGACAGGGTTAAATTTTTATACTTTTAAGAACTTTTATTTCTACCTTCCTTTTCTTTTGCGCTGGTGTGTTGCATATTGCTGCTGTATACTGTTAAATTTCCCCATCTATCTATCTATCTATCTATCTATGAAAATCACAAAAGTGCCACAAGTTTCACTAGAATCCTTCCAGTACTGATCGGTTAGTGAAATCATGTTTTTTTAAATGCCGTCATGTATTTCTTATCTTACAAGATTAAATGCCTTTGAGCATGCTCTAAAATTCTACTATGACAGAAACTTTTTTTCATACAAGTTAAAAACTGTAAAAGTATTTTTTTTTTTTTAAATGACTTGATTCAACTAGGGTTTTTAAGTTACCAATTAAAAAAAACCTTAAGGAAAAAAGTGAGTGTGTGGGGACAGGACTTACCACAATATCTGAGTGAGAGAAACTGTGAAACTGTGAAACAGACTTTTCTGCCTCAATTAATGTCACAATGTATAGCCAACCTCAGTCCAGCTAATTCAGACGAGCCTCCTTCAGGACTTTTTAGTCCAGGTGTTAGTTATTGCTACTTAATCCATTTTTTCAGAAAGCCATGATTAACTCCTCTAGATTAAGGCGTACCTACGTCTTACATTAAATCCTGTCTACGGTCCGCCCTGGAAAGCTTTTTTTTGGGAGTTGTGAGTTTAGATCATACTATACAATTCAATACAATCTATAGTAGCACATTACAGTTATTGACCAGATTCTATCCAGATGTTTTTATACTTTTAATTTATTATTTATAGTGTTTGCTCTTGTGTTGTATTACTTTTTTACTCATGTTTGCTGTGATACTTTATCGTGACTATATGTGTGTCACGCTGCTGCTACAGTAATCTATCTATCTATCTATGCGGAAAAAAATTTATTAGACCATCAAAAGTCATCAAAAACAATGGTTATGCAATCCACTACTAAAGTTCATTTTAATAAATATATGAATGAATGAATACATAATTTGCAGGAAATTATGTTTTACTGACAGAAACATGTTTTCAAAACATAAAAAAAAGTCATACTTAAATTTTTATACTTTTAAGAACGTTTATTTCTACCTGCCTTGTCTTTTGCACTGGTGTATTGCATATTGCTGCTGTATACTGTTACATTTCCCCATGGTGGGATCAATAACATCTCATCTTATCTTATCTTATCTTATCTTATCTTATCTTATCTTATCTTATCTTATCTTATCTTATCTTATCTTATCTTATCTTATCTTATCTTATCTTATCTTATCTATCTATCTATCTATCTATCTATCTATCTGCGCAGAAAAAAATGATTAGACCATCAAAAGTCATCAAAAACAATGGCAATGCAACCAAGTACTAACGCCTGTGTGTATCATGTGACTAAAACAGACAGAAAAGAAAACATGGAATGCCTAAAAGCACTGTTTTTGTCAATATAATGCTGTAGATATTGATGTAAGAACTGAAGTGATTTTGGTTTTTGTCAAGAAAACATAGAAAATGGCTCAATATCAACTCTGAAATTAAACTACTATGAGCTATTTTCATTGTTATCATTATATTTGTCCAAACAAATGTACCTTAAGTTGTACCAGGCATTAAAATGAACAAGAAATTGAAGAAAACAAGGGTGGTCTAATAATTTTTCCCTCGACTGTATTAACAATGGTGACACGGTGGTGCAGTGGTTAGCACTTGTGCCTCACAGCAAGAAGGTCCTGGGTTCGATTCCAACACCAGTCGACGGGGGGTGAGACCTTTCTGTGTGGAGTTTGCAATTTTCTCCCCGTGTCTGCGTGGGTTCTCTCCGGGTACTCCGGCTTCCTCCCACCATCCAAAGACATAATCTAAATTGCCCATAGGTGTGAATGTGACAGTGATTGTTTGTCTCTATATGTCAGACCTACGATGAACTGGCGACTTGTCCAGGGTGTACCCCGCCTTCGCCCCTATGTAGCTGGAATAGGCTCCAAGCGACCCCCGTGACCCTAGTGAGGATAAAGCGGGTTCAGAAAATGAATGAATGAATGTATT
Source organism: Sphaeramia orbicularis (assembly GCF_902148855.1). Classification (NCBI taxonomy): domain Eukaryota; kingdom Metazoa; phylum Chordata; class Actinopteri; order Kurtiformes; family Apogonidae; genus Sphaeramia; species Sphaeramia orbicularis. The sequence continues at coordinate 23,713,921 of NC_043959.1, read as the reverse complement.
AATAATCATTGGTGTCAAAATCATTTTAATTCAGAGGCCACATACAGTAAACAGTCTTGTAAAATACTATCATAATAACCTGTGAGTCACAGGTGTCAAACATACGGCCCGTGGGCCAAAACCGGCCCACCAAAAGGGTCCAAGCCAACCCAAACTGAATATGTAAACAATCAGTGGTGTGAAAATCATTTTAGTTCAGGGGCCACATAAAAGATAATTTGATCTCAAGTAAAATATTGTTATTATCTATATTTTATAGGCAAGTGGCTTCTCTGTGCATGTGTGTCTTGGGAATCACACAAAATCCAGAAAGAGCTGACTGCTGCAGTTTGGACTATGTATGTATTTTTGGTCAAGGAAGATAGTAGCAAAAACAACAAGTTGATAGGACCAATATTTTGGGAGATATCAGTAATTCTGGTAAACAATATCCTTACAATCATGTTGCTATACCCAGAAACTGAAGAAAACAAGGGCTGGTCTAATAATTTTTTCCGCAACTTTATCTATCTGTCTATCTATGAAGTAGTTTTTTGTACTAACGTCACATGTTTTGTTTGTGTGTGTGAATGCCTACATGGCGTCTCTCACTGCTCAAAGCTACAGGAAAGTCCTGACGTTCTAAATGCGTGTGATTGAGTAACGCTTTAATTCACAGCTGCTCGCTTTCCTTCCAACCAAACTTGACCCAAGATGGCATCAGTGAGGCAATTTGAAATGAATACAGGCAAGGTAGAAAATTGGATTGTGGAAGCTGTTTTACAAGTCTGGGCTGATCGATGCACACACAAAAAAATCTTCTCTGAGGCTATCATTTCAACATAAGACGAGAGGTGCCTCATTAGGAAGGCTGGCGTTCCAGGGCTGAAGACTTCAGATAAACTTATCAGTAAACAAGACTCGTTTCAGGGAGCGTTCGCAGGACTTGGCGCAGTCAATTTTGGCTTTGTCTTTTTTTTTTTTTTCTCTCTCTCTCTCTCTCTCTCTCTCGCTCTCGCTAAAAGTCAAGGCAAATGGGTTTCAGGCCTTCTACATCAGCAGACGGAGACAGTGGAAATCCCACGAGTGTGTGCTGGATTTGTTTACTACACAGTCAGCTTCTCTATTTGACACTGACACACTCTCTCAGGACCCAAAAACCGGGTCGCCTCCAAGATGGCAAAGAAAAAGAAAGGGCGTCTCTCTTTCTCCATCACACACACACACACAAATACATGCACACGTGTTGTGTTTCCATGTGTTTAGGGGACTTTACATTGAGTCACATTCATTTCCTGAAGACTCATTCTAACCTTAACTATGACCACAACATGCCTAAACTTAACCTTAAACAAGTCCAAACCTTCAGATTTAATGACTCACACTATGGGAACACTGCCTTCTGTCACACAAGTCCCCACAAGCGACTATGTGAACATACTTATTCAGTTTTATTTTTTAATCTATTTGCCAAATGCAGGCGTTGTTACATTAAATAAGATGCGAAGTGTACAGGACTTCCAGCCGAAACCAATTTGTATACCTCGTCCTTGGTTAGGCTCCAAAAGATATATACATACACACACACCAAAATGGCATATAGTCTAACAATAAACAAACATACACACTCTGAGGGTTTTTTCAACTGCAGGCACATCGAATTTGTTTCTCAAATCAGACCTTATGAGAATATCAATAAATAATTTACACAGGCCCGTATATACATCTAAATATTTCACAAGGACCCATTTATTTTACACAGCAGTTTTAAATATGGACATAGAACTTACTTTTAATAAGATATTTAATTCGAGGTTTTTTTTTTTTTTTTTTTTCATAAACTTACACCCCAAAACATATGAATATTCTGATTCTATAAGTCATAGTTAGAAAATTACCTCAAACACGGAGGACGAGCCTGTTAATTCATCTTGTAATTGGAAACATTACGACACACACACCTGCAGTGACCGAAACCAGATATTAAAGGAGTGATATTTGGCTTTTTTAAATGTAAATTATGCATTTTCAAACATTTCCCTGTGGTCTACATAAACTGTAAATGCTCTGCTTGGGTCTGAAGTCTTCATTAATTCAACTCTACAGGTCCATCTTCAACAATATTTCTGAGTAATGACACCAGAAAGGTCATTTTGAGCGCTGGCCCTTTAAATGCACGAGTCACTTCACCCCCCCCCGACCCCCCAAGGTTGTTGGCTGTGCTGCTAGGTCCCATTCAGCCATTTGTGTTTGTTAATACAACCAACAACTGAACATTTTAGGTAATTCGCTTGAAGTTTGGACAATTTTGTTGTACTCTGAGAAATGTTCATCAGAAGTCTTGACGTCATATATACAAATGTTGTGATTTAACTAGTTATAAAACATAACAAATGAAGCAGGAATTGAAATGGGTTGTAGAAATCTATTCGATTTTTGCCAGAATGAATCTAAAGATAGCTTTGCAGCACCTGGAGAGTTCAAATTCAAACTTTATGAACTATTAGGGTCCAAATACACAAATAAATGAACCAAAGACTAATAAAAGTGACCCCTTTAACACTTGATACGACTGATCTAGAATGAAAAGTGTTGAAAATAGAACCATCATACTACCAAAATCATTAAACTAAAGCAGTAGAAGTGGAAATTTAGCTTAATTAGCACTAGAATTTTATGTTTATATTTTTTACTTGACCTGTAATTGTTGGTTTTTACCCCTCACCCAACATCTGGCCAAAGGGGTATTGTAATTGTTTTGACGTCCGTCCGTTCAATGACATAATCGCATTGTCTGAAGAATGCATTGAGATATCTGCACCAAATTTATACTGCGGATACATCCTGGCATGGAGCAGGAAAATATTGAAAATAGGTGACCTTGACCTACTTTTTAAAGGTCAAATGGCCTTGTACAGTTATATCTGGGTACTGTCAAATATAAATATGTATGTAATAATAATAACACTGGGTTACAAAAAAATGTTTTTTGCAAGTTGTCTAGGTTTTTTCAACTGAATTAGGACCATTTTGCACCGCTAAATCCAAAAAGGACATCTGTTTTTCTCAATCAGGTCAGGTTTTTTTGCTAATTTGATTTTGAAAAATTTGATCTTCTCACAAAATTGATAACATTTTTGTGACTTTATCAGTTGATTTTTTATATAGTTCTCACCCAAAACAGGTTTTAAGGGGAAAAAAAAATCATTTCACCGCAGATGTAGCAGAATACGTCAGGCTTATTTTTGCAAGATCTTCTAGTCGAAGTCATTTCATTCACCTGTAATATTAAAAAAAAACAATCATAAATTGGCAAAAGTAAAATCTTCAGAACTCGTTTATTGCAAGAAATATGAAAGAATTTTGTATCATATGATGTGAAAATGCCCATAAATGTAAGCAAAAATGTTAAAAAGCCAATATGTAGCAATTTGTACCTGATTGAGCAAAATTAATGTGATTTTTGGATTCAGCACACCAAAATTATCCTAAATCAGCTCAAAAAACTTAAACAATAAATTTGTTGTTGACCAGTGTAATAAGACAATCTAATCAATATTTTAGGGCAGTAAAATTCAACAGAATCTTACACTATATTTGGCTGAGGGGGATTAAAAGTCTGCAGCATGTTATGTTTATTTGAAGTGTTGCTGCTCTCTCACTTACAGCGTCAGCTCGACTCACCTCCACTTGGCCCAGCTGGGGTCAGTTTAACCCAGGGGTGTCAAACATGTGGCCCGGGGGCCAAATGCGACCTGCCAAAGGGTCCAATCCGGCCCGCAGGATGAATCAGTAAAAATTACGCTTAACATATTAACAATCAAGGATGTCATAGTCGTTTTTGTTCAGGTTCCACATAAAGACCAATGTGATCTCAACTAAAATAATAGCATAATAACCTATAAATAATTACTCCAAATTTTCTTAGTTTAATGTGAAAAACATATTACATTACATCTATAAATAAATAAGGACAACTCCCATTTTTTCTTTGTTTTACTGTAAAAACTTACATTAAATGATGAAAATATTAACACTTACAAACTATCCTTAAACAATAAAATGCAAAAAACCTGAAATTTTGAAAGTGACATCTTATTTATTAATTATTCTTCCTGTTATTAAATATTTTGTGCCTTTGTAGATCCAATCCGTAATATGCATGTATAAATGGTAAGTGGAGTGTGTAATATTGTTAAAATTGCACTTATTTTTCTCAAGAAATTTCAGGTTTTTTTCAGGTTGTTCATATCATTTTTGTTTGGATAGTTTTGCAAATGTACATATTTTTATAATTTAATTTTGATTGCACTAAAACAAAGAGGAAAATTTGGAGTCGTCATTATTTACAGGTTATTATGCTATTGTTTTACTGGTCCGGCCCACTTGAGATCAATTTGGGCTGAATGTGGCCCCTGAACTAAAATGAGTTTGACACCCCTGGTTTAACCACTGGCAGGTTGTTCCTCCTCTGCAGGTACAGTACTTCCTCAGCCTGGCTGGTCTTCATTGTGATGAAGGATGAAGTGTTATGAAGTTATCCTCAGTGTGGCGACAGCTAAGAGTGAGATAAAAATGGAGTAAGATGAAACTTAGAATTATAAGTTAGAATTTCCCTCAAAAAAAGTTATATTAAGATTTTGTAAAATGAGAACATAGTTGCCCAGAATCAAATCTATGGACGATTTATCAGGATAGAACCTCCTTGAAATGATTTTTTCCCTGCTAGAACGGAATAGATCTGTATTGTCACTTTCACAGGTACAATGAAAATCAGTTTAGCAGCTCAGGTCAATTTAGCAGCAAAACACTTAGTGCAAAAGGGGACTGTAGAAAAAACTAAATATGACGCAGAATGTTAAGAAAATGTAGGAATGTGTAAAGGCTCCAGAATAAAATATTAATACACATATGCTACTGAAGAAGTGCTCGATTGGCTTCATGATAATACACATGATTTATGATCCAGTGATGAGGTTCCATAGCAGATCACAAAGGTAAGACTAGAAAGTGTATCAAATTGTACTGGTGGTCCCTGGTCAACCCCCCCCCCCAACACACACAAACACACACGCACACACACACGCACACACACACACATACAAAGCAAGTTGAGTTGATACCATCAGTGGATAAGTGGTATATGTTTCTTTGAGTGTTTTAACAACATAGTGGAATTATCCCTCATGGTGGATCTGATCTAAAGGGGTGAGGGTCTAGAACAACCCCCCCCGTTATACCACTCCTTAACAAGTTGTCAAGTGAGTGGGTCTGCCGGTAGTACCCCCCCCCATGTCTGGGTTTGTGTGTGTGCGCATTACCACAGATGTTCGCCATTGACATAACATGTTGCTTGATACTTATACAGACTAACGCCCCCCATTTCAGTCTCAGCGCCCCCCTACCAGCTTACTCATTACAAAACGCCCCCCTGACAGTGTCCCAACACCCCCTGGGAGATGTTAATGCCCTCGTTGAGAAACACTAGAAAATCAGTAGTAAATTACACTGGTCTACAAGTAAAATGCCTCCAGAATAAAAGTAGTTAAACTTCACCAAATTTGATTCACTACTCCAAAGTTCTAGTTGGTTGTAGTTTCTAAGATACAGATTTGGGTCAAAATGTGAAATTCTGAGAATTAATGAGAGAATGGGTTTTATTCAAAAGGAAAAATAGTGTCAGAGTTACAGATCTACCTCAAAATAGTGTCTGAACATTACAATATATTCACTTTACAGGTTCTTTCTAGTGGAACATTTATAAATCCATTGTATAAATGTACATAAACCAACATATATGAGTAATTACACACCATCATATATATTGAAAACATGAGCTAACCAGCATTTTTGTAATTTTTTTTCTGATTCATGTTATTAAAGTATGTACAATTTAGCACATTTAATGTCTGAAGACGATATTATCTAAGAAATTGTAGAACAGTATTACGCAGCTGAATATTTTTTGTCAAAATTGCCTGTAAGCCATATTAAACCCTTTCATGCACAAATTATGAGAACCTTAGTTGAGATTTTTGTCCTAAGTGCTTTTATTCCTCATTAGGCATGGAAAAAATCAGTGCAATTGAAATTTTTTTAATGAACCGATTTTTTTTGAAGTTACACAACACTCCACTCAGCAAAGAAACATGCTTTTAAAAGCATCATCAGAAAGTGATAAACTGTGTAAAAACTGTGAAATAAAAACATTTTTAATGCAGCTAATCTGACGCTTTCTCACATTTTAATATACTCTAATACTAGTTATTACTCACTTCATGGGGTTACATGCAAAAAAAAAAAAAAAAAAAAAAAAAGACCTATTTGTTTAAGGAAACTGTTAATTACAGTCTTAATGACAATTAGCAATCGATTTACACTCAAAGATGTTAGTGCAGATCAGGTTTATCAAGAACAGCACAGTTTCAGTAACGGTGTGAATTGAAACTCATGAATATACAAGAGAACAGCTATAGAATAGCCGTCCACTCTAGTGACCATTATGCATGAAAGGGTTAATCATATATCGTTAGCCTCATAGCATAATTACCTATAAGTCATATTTTTGGCCAAATTGTGAAATCAGCCTAACTTTACTCTCCTAACACCGCTGCTTCATTTTATGCAGATATCACAATTTGGCCAAAAATACCACTTACGCAATTATACTATGAGGTTAACAATAATCAATAAAAGTTGTGCCCATGTTTTTGCACAGTCTAAGAAATGCATGGGTCCAAATACACATTGTGGCGTAGACTCACTGCTGTGTGACACAATGAATCAAAGAGTTGACTTCATTAGTCTTCCAGATGTTTGTTCCATAATGGCTGTCGGTCACACACGCAGTACAACAACTTCATTACTAAAAACACAGCAGCATGCACTCATACATACATACAACAACAACTTTATGGACTCAGAAAGAGCCTCTGTTTGATCTTTTTTTCCGCCTCTATCCTCAATTTCGATGTCGCTCACTCTCTCCACTTTTTCTGCTTCTTTAGTGAAATGTGAGACTCTGACAGCATTCCTTTCTAAATAGCCTCTGAGAGAGTGGGGCTGTGAGTGTTTCTAAGTGTGTGTGTATGTGTGTGTAAAGGAGAGAGTGCAGTAGATAAAGCCAGAGATGCTGTTTAGGGAGAATATGGTACCAATGATACAAGATTGTTTACCAAAAATACAACAGATTTTCTATTATACATGTATACGCCTCAATCTGTGTTTACACCAAAGAATAGAAAAATAAAATTAAAAAAAAAAACGCTGGCCCACTTGATTGGCCTGCAGGCTGACACGCACTCCAGTGTTACAGCTGCAGCATGGCTCACCGGTCTCTAAACAGGAACACATTTATGTAAAACTGAAATCTGTACGCACACATATGGCCCCGGTATGACAAGTCCTGCGGGACGGCCGGCGTTAATCAGAGCAAGATGTTTATTTTCGTCTCTTTAATGATCAGGATAGCCCCGCTCCACGCAGACAGCGGCGTGTTTTCAACCAGCGTACATCTGTTTGTGTCAGGATCAATCCGCTCTGACACATGCAACTGCCATGCCCCCCCACCACCACCACCAACCACCGCCACTATCACCCCTCCTTTCCAAATAAATAACAAGGTACGTAACAGCACACAATTAGCAGTGTCCAGACTGTTTAAATAGCATGTGCGATCCAAGACAATAAAAGAAAATAACACAATGTACCTAATAAACACAGGCAACTGATGAAAACTAAATAATTCAGACACTTTATACATATTTTAATGCTCTTCTTTGACTGTGTCTTAAACCTGTTAGGAGTATCTTGTCATAGGGATTAGCATTTTTGATGAACTGAATAAAAACAAAGCTCAATGTAACAATCATGTATCTGTAACAGATTTCGTGATGTGCATCAAGATCTACAAAAATCAGTACAATGACCTTAACTTTCATTATTATTATTATTATTATTATTATTATAACCTTTATTTAACCAGCAAAAAGTTTATTGAGAATACAAATCTCTTTTTCAAGAGTGCCAAGACAAAATAGAAATCACAGCCATACATCGTCACTAAAAATATACGTAAAACACTATAAAAATCAGATCTAAAACCACTAAGCTGCTAAAATAAGAACATACTACGGTGGCCCTGAAGGGCAAACCACAACAACAAATCACAAACCACACAAGAAAAAGAAATGCACACAAAAGAAAAAAACAAAAAAACAATAAATAACAAAGCACTCAAGAAAAAAAACACACAAAAAAGAAAAGCACACAAAAGAAAAAAAAACACACACAAGAAAAAGATAAGCACACAAAAGAAAAAACAAAAAACAAAACGCACAACAACAAACCACAAAGCACACAAGAGAAAGAAAAACACACAAGAAAAAAGGTCCTAGCAGAATAGGTAGGTATCTACTGTGACCAGGATCTGGATGCTGATTGGACAGAAGCAATGTCCCGCCTCTTGCCAGAAAGACAATCCAATCAGCATCTAGATCCTGGTCACGGCAGGTACCTACCTGTTCTGGTCGGACCTTTTTCTCGTTTGCGTGATATTCTTTTTCTTTTGTGCTTTGTCGTGGTTTACCCTTCAGGACCACCGTAACATACATATAAAATACCCCCATTAGGTACTAAAAGTGTACAACAGTGTTTCTTAAAAGTATCTCAAAGCAGAACCCGATTCAACTAATTAGAAAAACATCTACATCAGATTTAGCCTGTTCATATTCATTTAAAATGACTTTGAATGTATTTAAAGATGTCAGCTTTACTACACTGATGGCAACCAGTAGTGTTTAAAGCCAGTAATTTGGGTTTTGTTCATCACCATGTTGTTCTTCTGAGCCAGAAATGACTAGATCTGGACAAAAGGGGGTGGAGCTGCAGGACCACAAGTGATCACACTGATGGATTATATATAATTAGTTAACAGATGATGTCAACCATTGGCTTTCACAAATGCCATTGTTAGGTAGAAGTGGAAGTTTAGAGGTGGACATGAACACATTTGGACAAAAGGGGTGGAGCCTGATGAGCATGAGGGGTCAGAGCCAGTGCCAAGGGGTCACAAATACGCTAATGCTAAATGCTAACATACTAACTTGATAAAATTGCATCAATCACTGTGTAGCAAACAAAGCCATTTGACAGTCCTGTTAGTGGAACCCATTAACCACAACTACTGTTTGGTCTGTTTTCTTAGAATAACTGTCTGATATAAGGCTGAAAATCCCCCTCTCAGAAGGAGATAATATGGGTAAATTATACATTTCCTGAATCCTTAGAGTCATGCCAGTATTGCAGTGTTTGTATTTTGTATATCTGATGCTTCTTGATGCCACACTGATAGAATTGAGAGGATATAGGTGAAAATGGTGGGAAAATGTGTGTGATTAAAAGTTTGAAGAACTCCAGTGTTTACTGTACTTGTCAAAGGTATTCACAAAAGTGTTTTAATGAAAGCCCAGAGTGTCCCCTTTAAAATGATACCAAACATATTAATATAAAACATTGAAATATCTCCATAATAAGGGCAAGTACCAAGATATGCATCATTGTCAAAAATGCATTTTTTCCAGTGGGGGAGGGTGACTTCAACAGTTGATAACAGTAATTTAGCTGTAACTCCAGAACGGTTATCATACCAAAATGTTGACTACAGACATGCATCTTTTCAAAAAGTATAAGCAACCTCCCAGATAGCAAATATTTTGGCAGTATTATGGCATACATTTGGCTTTTTTGGCTTTCTTTTGGCGTTATGAAAACCTTTAGGCTTAGCTGTGGTGTGATTAAGGTTATCCATAATAGATATGGAGGCACCAGCAATATATGGCTGAGTTCTGGCATATGTGTGGTTAACCAAAAGACTGGGCAAAGAGCGGGATCAAGTATAGGGATGGTATGGCATGTTTATGGCAAGCCAGAAGATTTTTGTTTTTTGGTTGTGTTTTGGCATATTTCTGTAAAGCCAAAACACTGCACAAAGAGTGGGAATCTCTACCCAGAAGAAAACCCCACTTTATTTTAAAAGCATGATCAACACAAATTTGGGGTGAATTTTGGCCTCTCTTTGGGTCAGTTTTGGCTATTTTTTGGCTGGATTATGGGGATTTGTGGCTTTTCTGGTACAATTATGGCTATATTTTGGAAGTCCGCAATTAGCTTTGGGAGTCACAGCCGAAACTGTCAAGCAGGTAACATCTAAAAAACTATTCCTTGTCTGAACAACAGAAAATAGTATATTTACATAAACAGAAGACAAAATGAACATCTTTAGCCTTAGTTTTGGGTGAATGTTGGCTTCCTTCTGGCTTGATTTTGGCTTGCCTATTTTGGGCCATTTAGGGCCCATACATCCGCCCAGAACTTTGCCAAAACGGCATGCCAGTTTTGGGCTAGATTTAAGCCATATTGATTTTGCTATCTGGGCTTTGCCACCTTGAGTAGTACCAACATCTCGTCTGGCCCATGGACTACTACAGTGGAACGGTCAGTCAGGAGAAAATGTGTTGAATAAATAGACTGTCAGAATGTCCAAGCTATTGTGTAGACGTGTCAACCATAGCCTGACATGACAGACATCCAACCTTCAATTTGATTTGAGATGTTATTAATGGAGAAAAGACACCAATTTATTACAGGTTCCAAATACAATGCATGAGAGTGGAGGGACTCGTGGGAAAAATGAATTAGTATCCCCTACAGTCTACAGGAGATGTTTGAGCCCAAGCAAAGTAATTATAATTTAAGGGGAACTGAAATCTACAAGAAAATTAAGTGTAGAACAAACATAAAAAGCCAGTGTATCTCTGTCAGAGGGGTCCATCTGTGGAATAATCTGGAGCAAAACTTAAAAATGTCTTCTTCAATTTGTGCATTTAAAAGGATGTATAAATCCACTATAATAAAATATAGAACATTATAGAAGTATGCATAAAATAAGATATTATTGTAGTTAATTGGTTATCATGATAAGAAGATATTATCACATTTATTGATCATTGTATTTGGAGTAAATATTTAAAGTGCATATAAATATTATAGTCTCTATTAAAAACTGTTGATTACGCAAATCTGATTGTGTATGAGGTGACTAAAAAACAGAGGCGGCTGCTCGTCTTTCAGACAGGGGAAGCTCATTGTCGGCTTACATTAAAAAAAAATTGTCGTTATTTAAACATGAATTCGGCCCTCGGTTCCTTTTTAAGAAAATGGTCAGTGACCTTATCGTACCAAGTAGGCGTCTTTTCCAGGGGCTGGACCAGTGTCCTCTCAATGGCCAGCAGAGCTAGGCTGCTTAGACGGCCTTGGCCCATTGTGTTGCGAGTGTAAGAAAGATTTCAGCCTTTTTACCTCCGCCAAGGAGGTTATGTTTTTGCCAGGGTTTGTTTGTTTGTTTGTCCGTTAGTGTGCAACATAACTCAAAAAGTTATGGACAGATTTGGATGAAATTTTTAGGGTTTGTTGGAAATGGGATAAGGAAGAAATGATTAACTTTTGGTGGTGATCGGGGGTGGGGGGGCCCACGGGAGGGCCCACTGATCAGCCTTGGCGGAGGTCTGCGCTCTCCGAGTGCTTCTAGTTAAACAAGAGATGCTCCTTTCACTCCGACCTAGCCGACAGTTTGATTGATTTAACTATCTACAAAATGATATTAAACTCCAACAAAAATGATTAAATTATGTAACTGAAACAAGAAAACGCTGAAATTATGTTAAATTGAAACAAGGAAGTACAATGAGTGTGTTTTATTTACAGTGCAAGAAATGAACGAGTAATTTCGGAGTGATTTCTCTCTTGATTTCACAGCAGAATGTACAACGGTATTAAACTGAACTCTGTCGGTGAAGGAGCAGATCTGAAAACAGCTGTCAATCAAACGGGATTCAGCCTTTCGACCAATCCTCCAATCAGCACATGTGATTCTAGCATCCAGCCCGGCCGAGCTCCGCCCACAGCTCCATTCACCCCCAGAGACGCCCGGCGTCTGGGGGCGGGACAACATCGCGGCATTTATCCAATTACCGTCCAGTTTTCAGACAATGAAAAAAACTGTTCCACTCAGTCCCATTGAAGCCCACAGACGCCCGGCGTCTACGGACAAATGCACTGAGCAGAGATCGAATGAGAAAACAGCGCAACGGGAATGTATGAGAAGTGAACATCGCATCCGTTGATTTGTGATAAAGCTGATTCTGAATGAACTCATCTTTGAGATGAACGTGTTCTAACACATGTGTAGTCAATAAAATGTCAACACAACCGTACATATTTAACCATTTAATTTTCGTACTTTTAGGGGTAGCCGGATTTCCCTTGCAGTCTATGAGAAATCGCCACTGCTAAAAAAGCATATATGAATGGTTTGTATGGATGTTTTGTGTTATTGTAAAAATATACTGAGGAAAACGTGCGTTAAAGCAAAGGAAGTGGATCTAGTTTATTAGTTTGTAAAAAGGGGGTGGGGGTCAATAAGTTATACTTCTTCCTACTCCTTTTCGAGCGCAAAAATTTTTTGTTGATTTTATTTTTTTGACCATGTTGTATGATTCTTTGTTATCTGATGATTCTATGTGCTCGAAATAAAACTACTACTACTATTTCATGTAAGTTCAGTGTAAGTCTATGGGAGTTAGTGCTGCATGGAACCACCCCTACTGGCTGTTGGTGGTATTACAACTTTAAGATACAGGGTGGGGAAGCAAAATTTACAATATTTTGAGGCAGGGATTGAAAGAAAGTGTATGACCAATTAGTTTATTGACAGTCATGAGAATTTATTTGCCACAAGAAAATTGACATAATAGAAAATGTTTTTATTCTATGTGTCCTCCTTCTTTCTCAATAACTGCCTTCACACGCTTCCTGAAACTTGTGCAAGTGTTCCTCAAATATTCGGGTGACAACTTCTCCCATTCTTCTTTAATAGTATCTTCCAGACTTTCTCGTAATAGTTTTGCTCATAGTCATTCTCTTCTTTACATTATAAACAGTCTTTATGGACACTAACTATTTTTGAAATCTCCTTCGGTGTGACGAGTGCATTCAGCAAATCACACACTCTTTGACGTTTGCTTTCCTGATTACTCATATGGGCAAAAGTTTCTGAAAAGGTATGGACAATAGTGTTAGGTATGATTATGACATCAATATATGTTTGGTTTCAAAACAATTGACGTAGTGCCTGCTGAGAAAAAACAACTAAATGTTCATTGTAAATTTTGCTTCCCCACCCTGTAATTCCACATTGGCTTCATGTTGGTGTCAATATCATTGCTCTTTGCTCAGAACCATTTGTAAGATCGATGACCTAATGCTACATTTCAGTCCTGACATGGTAAAACAGTAAACTTTATCAAGTGTGAATACAATAAAGTCATCTGATGGTATTCATACTGTATTTTATTGACCACAACTACAGTCCAGGTGTCTGTGAGTCAATACACTGAATCTGCAAAAGTCTTGGCAGTAGAGTAGCCGTGGTTTTCTACTTGACTCACCTCTAGAAACAAATTTTCTCACAGTCATCAGGTTGTGACCCAGGATCTAAGAATTCAGATCTAGCAATGTTGTAATTCCAGCACATAGACACTAACAAATCAGAGCAAATGACCTCAATAATGAACTGAATGAATGGAAATGATCATTACAGAGCAACTGATCACATCCAGGGCTGACATGGTACAGATGCATTAGTAAAACTAGAAAAGCACTCAGAGAGCGCAGACCTCCGCCAAGGCAGATCAATTGAGTAGGGTCTACAAAACTGGCTCTTCATTCAAAACCTTTTAAGAAGCCGTTTCAATTCTATCTGACGTTTCCATTTTGATGATTTCGTGCTCTATTGTGTCTTCACTTTGCAACATGTCACACATGTCAGTATATGTTAACCCGGGTCATATTTACACTTCTTGCCTCACAAACTCAACACAAGTGTAGCCTGTCACTTTTCTATCAAATATTTGTGTAACCATGACAACGACAAGCCCACTTTTTTTTTTAACCTACTCAGAATTAGTCCATGATCCACTATTTGTTTTGGGGTTTTTTTTCTCTTCTTCATGAGCTCAGCTGGCTGACAGGCAGCTGTCTGTACCGGTAAGGCAGCAGCCGACACCAACTGTACTCCCAATCATCATTGCCCATTTTTCTAACACATGCTTTCTTATATTCTTCATTTCATAGGTCTTATGTATCTCATCGTTATGTTTTGGGTTTTTTTTTGTAGTGTTGTTTGTTTTGTTTCTTTTTTCTCTCTCTCTTCTGCCCAGTTTACTCATTTATTGTCACCATTATAATTGTCTCCATGGTTGTTGCTGTTTGTATTGTTGATACTTTCTTGTGAGGGTCTTCACCACCTTCTTCTCTCTTGTTCTCTCCCCTTCTTCTACCCCCCCCACCCCCACCCCCCATGTCAGGTCCGGCATTGAAATGTGGTTCAACAAAACTCATAATAAACACAGTAGAATATCAAAGGGCGCTTCATATACTTTATAAAGTTACCCTTGGCAAAGCAAATTTGTTCAGCACCGGGAGGAACCAGACTACCATTCTGCTGTTAGGACGCTGGACAAGACAAGTAGAAAAAAAAAAAAAAAAAAGTAGTGTGAGATACTCCCTGGTAAAATGTCCAAATAAAAGAGGATACATCATCCACTATTTGAGTTATGATTGAGAAATCTGGTTAAAATCAAAATAAAGTGTAGTTGTCGAGTCAAGTTAAAGTTGTCAGAAGCACTCACGACAGTATATTTGTACACAGATAAATACACAGTACAGTTCACTTAGTAATAGGTGCAGCTTTAAGATGTGTTGACACAGGAATGAAGAACTGGCTGAGGATTCTATGCAAATCGTGACCTAAGGGACTGCAGAAAATGAAAAAAAAAAAAAAAGAAAATGAGCTTACAATACATTTTCAGTACAATACATGGCACAAATACAGATAAAAACATAATTGAACAAACAATTCAAAACACAGGGATAATGAAGAAGATAATGACAAAAATAATGGTCAAGCTGAAATAAACTGCAATGTTTTATTCCTTATTTCTGTCTATTATTAAGACAATGATCTTCAAGTATTTATGTCTGTGTGTGAAGATTGAAGAATTGTGTGTATAAAGAAAGGAAGAGGTGGAGAGGGAGTTAAATCCCCCTGACCCTTAAGCAGGAATGTCACCAGCAACCTGGGTAATTATGTCCCTTAGCCTAATGATGGGGGGGTGGGGGTGGGGGTGCTGGGGGGTTTGTTAATTTATATTTTAGTTTGAGCTAGGACTTCATTTCATCACTTAACCACCATATCTGATAGCTGCAGTGACATGACTATTATATGACATTTTCACCACCATTTTAAGCGTCTGTATGTACGTTAATTCTCCTGTCAATGCCCCTAACCAATGTACTGATGAAGATCTGGAGTTGGTCTTTGAGCGTTCCTAATGTGCTAATGCTAATGCTAATATTAGATGCAGTGTGTATTAGATTCACTAAAATCCAGAGACTGAACTTTCTTACAGGGATTAAAAAAAAGAGGACCATGGCCTCAGACTTGAAGGTGCTGATCTTCATCCCAGCCGCTTCACACACTTGGCTGTGAACCGCCCCAGTGAGAGCTGAAGGTCGCTGCTCGATGAAGCTAAGAGGACCACATCATCTGCAAAACAGCAGAGACGAGATCCTCCCGCCACTGAACTTGACCCCCTCCCTCACCCAGCTGGTGACAAAGGGCAGCCCTCGTGGAGTCCAAACCTCACCTGTGGTCATGAGCTCTGGGTGATGACCCAAAGAATGAGATCATGAGTACAAGTGGCTGAAATGAGTTTCCTCCGCAGGGTGGACAGGCTCAACCGTAGAGATAGGGTGAGGAGCTCGGACATACGGGAGGGACTCAGAGTTAGAGCTGCACAATATATTGTTAGTGCATCGTCTTTGTGATGTACGTGTGCGCAATAGTCACATCGCAGGTCCTGCAATGTAGGAGGCAAATGAACTCAGTGTGTTCTCATCTAATTTCAGAGGTACCTGACACACACTGGATGCACCAATCCCAAACATTCTTAATCAGTTTGGAGTGAGTTGCTGGCAACAACATTAAAAAATGAGCAACAAACAAGAGAAAATCACCGTAAATGAAGACTCATTGCCAAAAAGAAAAGCAACGCCAATTATCTGGAATTATTTCAGCTAAGAAGGATGATACTGAAACACATGTTCTGTGTCAACAGTGTCTTCCACCTGTTGCCACAACAAGAGGAATCAACAAATTTGTTTGACCATTTACATTGACACCACACAGCTATTATATCCTGAGTATTTTCATATTTCAATATATATCGCAGGGTTAAAAAAATCTCAATGTCAGTTTTTTCAAATATCGTGCTGCCCTACTCAGAGTAAAGTCGCTGCTCCTCCATGTCGTGAAGAGCCAGTTGAGGTGGTTCGGGCATCTAGTAAGGATGCCTCCTGGACGCCTCCCTGGGGAGGTGTTTCAGGTGTGCCCAACCGGGGGGAGACCTGGGGGCTGACCAGGACACACTGGAGGGACTATATATCTGGGTTGGCCTGGGAACGCCTCGGGATTCCCTTGGAAGAGCTGGTGGAAGTGTCTGGGAAAGGGCTGTCTGGGCTCATCTGCTGAGGCTGCTGCCCCCGAGACCCAGACCCAGATAAGCAGAAGACAATGAGAATGAGGCTGCATGTAACATTTAAATGCTGTCACGACAAGAAAAATAAGAGAACAATGCTGAACCTCATATCAGTGGAGAGCGAAATTTAAACATGGATCTGAACAGAGCGGATTTGCTCACATGTGGCTTCCTGTATTCCTGTTACTTGTTTGAGTTCATGTGTAACTAGGGATGGGAATCGAGAACTGGTTCTTTTTGAGAACCGGATCCCAGTAGTTCAATTCCTTGGAATCGTTTGCCTGCCTGCTTATCGATTCTGCCTTCGTTGCGCATGCCTGATGACGTCACACGTACGCTGCATTGTTTTGGTCAGAACGTAGCCAACATGAAGTTGAGGCAGAAACGGTCTAAAAAGACGACACCAGGTCCACTCATAACACTTGCAAAGCTTCCATGTCTTCAAAAGGGTGGAATCCCTCTAGTATGTTCAAACATTTGTCCACAGCATGTGATTCATTTACAGGAATGTCACATATTTGATATGCAACTTAGCGGCGCTTGTGAATGTAGCGGCAGAGTGAACACTCTGGTTCTGGTTCTGGTGCAGGAAACAAACATTGTACCCCCTCAAATACAAGTTTCCGAAGGTAGGGGAAAGGAAATGAGGTGCAGAGCTGAGCCGAGTCGAACTGGTTCCATGTAGTGGACATGTGGCAATAGAGGAATTAGTAAAGCGTCTTTAGTTTCACTTTCAGTGCAGCCCCCCCCCCCCCCCCCAAAACCGGGCTCGGCGCCATCTGTTCTTATTATTTGTACATACTGTATATGTTATATTTTCTGTGCAGAGATGGAAATATAAAAGACACTTGATGCAAGCACACCTGTTTGTACTCTTTTATTCCCTCACTCAATGCGAATCGATAAGGAATCGGATCAATAAGCAAAATCAATAATGGAATCAGAATCGTTACATTCTTATCGATTCCCATCCCTATGTGTAATATTTAATCTATTTTTCTTTGTATTTTATTTGGATAAAGTTGTTTAAACTTACACTAAAGGGATCTATCATTGATAATGTAAAAGATAAATGAATAGGTTCAAGAAAAATATTAACTCTGTTTTTCCGTTCATTAGAATGACATCAGTTGTTTTTCTTTACATGTTTTGAAGATTCTCAGTAGAAAAACATTGATGGAAATACCAACATTAAAAAAGAATTGTTCTCTAAGCTTGCTAAAGGTGAATTTTGCCGTCATTGTAAAAAAAATTAATACTCATGGGAAATTTGACTAAATTATGATGTAGCAAATATTTACCTCACTGAGCTGATCAGGTGACTGATTATGACAGATAAGAGGAAGATTTATCAGTTGTATATTTACAGCTCATTTTTATTTTGTTTTTTTAAAACTAGACTCTTTCTGTTTGTGTGGAGGATAGAGCAAAAGCGAGTGCATCACAAATATTTTAGAAAGTCTCTGCAAACATCTAGTGAGTACAGTAGGTCAAAGTTGAAGCAGGAATTTGCTCTGTAAACGGTAAGAGATATTTACAACATGCAGCTGGGTTACATTTTTTCCCCCCAATTGCTACCATTTCCTCTTCCAAAACACTTTAACCAGAGTTTGTGTCCTACCTGTATCAGTTTTCAAAACCCATCATACTGACCTTAAATGAGATATTACTCATACATTTAAAAAAAATAAATAAATCTTATTATTATTTTTTTAATATTGAAAAAATGAATAGAATCTGGGGGGAAAAAAACTGGGAAAAAGAAGGGGTGCCAAATGCAGTTGTTATGCAATCATACATATTATTTTATTCATCTTATTTATTTATTTTTATAGTTGTTCTATGTCTTAATCTATTCTTGTATTTTACTCTGTTATTTTGGTTTTTATTTATTTTTCTGTACAGCACTTTGGTCCACTGTGGTTGTTTTAAAGTGCTTTACAGATAAAGTTGGATTGGATTGAATATTTATGAAGGGGATAGGTAATTTAACTTTTTTCTTCTTAATAATCCCTTTTCAGTCACTGAATAAGTATATGTATAGCTTTGGTTGTTGTGTATTATTTACTTTGTAAAAATATTTCTGGAAATTATTTACCAAAAGGAGCAAAACGAACTGAATCAGATTGTTTCCCAACTAAAAATAACCACAAATGTCCCTTTTATGTCTGTAATTCCTCAGAAATGTTGTCTTTTTCTTTTTTTTTTTTTTGTTGTAAAACCATGTCACCTGGAGCGTGGTGGTGGGGGTAATTGTTGCCCAGCAGGGGGGTCACTGAGTGGCTGGGGGGGTTGTGGAGGCATGACGGAATTAGAATAGCATGTGGAGATAGATGTGACTGCGAGACGGATCCAGACACTTCCAGATGCCCGGCCGCTGAGGGGCTGAGGGTCCGCGAGCAGAGCCACCCTCCTGGGGGACGTGACTCACCTGGAAGGAGGGCCAAGCGCTGCCAGATGTGGAGGAAGCCGCCTGGCTCCCTCACGCCAAGCCCGTCTAACACTGTCTCGATTGTGCTGCAGCATATGCTTCCAGTCAAGGGTGAAAAATGCAGGCACCAGCACATGCCAGAAGTCTTTCAAGCATAGCCCAGCAGTCAGCCTGCAGCCTTACACCCACTCTGATCCATACACACACACACACACACACACACACACACACACACACATACACACACAGACGTTCTCGCAGCAGATCCTCCCAGTCATCCAGTCAGTGGAGTGCAGACATGTCACCACACAGCAAGTCAAGGCTGGTTAAACTGTAAAGCAGCTAGAAGGGACCTGGTCCAGACACACCAAGCCTGGGGATAGCAGCACACACCACTTAGACAAACACACACACACACATGCACATGCTCAACACGGTCCACCTCATCTCACCTCGCCAAAAAACATCGACCCATGTCAGGGATGAGAGCAAGAGGTCCAGAAAGACAGCGTTGGGAAGGTTCAGCTTTGAAATCTACCAGGTTCCAGATGCACTTACATAAGCCCTGGGATGATTGGATGTACTTCACTTATTACATTTGACATCTTTTTGATTCATTTTCTGTGTTTTTTAACGTGACATTTGACTTGATTGACAGTTGAGAGGTCAAATCACATCCCGACGCTCACACTTCCTCTGTCTAGACCTAGAGACAGCTTCTTAAGCCGTCCTACAGTTGATGGTGTTGCAATGTAAAATTTGTCCCAGTGGCTCTGCTGACCTGACAAAAAAGGAGGTATTCCTGCATGGAGAAAAGATGCACAGAAACATAGCAAGGTTATTATCGTTAAGGAAAACTAACAAAATGATGAAAACTAGAATTGTAAAAACATTATCGCTAACTGAAATAAATAAAAGCTATAATTAAAAGAAAAAACGATAACTAACTGAAACTGTGTTGTGTGTTTATAAAACTAACTAAAACGTATAAAAATTATGGATAAAATTCCCTTTGTTTTTGTCTTTGTCAGTGTCGGATTGATATGAAATCGATTTATTTCCCTCGAATAATTTTAGCTGCTGGCACCATATGATATTTACGGTCTGTCACTTCTCGTCACTTGTCGTTTAGAGTCATCTTCTCATCCCCACTCTATCTGGAAACATGGAGACTAAAGTTGGGAGAAACCAGCAGAGTCCTGTCTGGGATTTATTTGAATATGACGGCGAAGACGATAAAAGATATGAAAAAACTAAACTAAAACTAAGCATTTAGAAAATACTGAAAGCTACTAAAAACTTGCAAAGCTGCTCTAAAAACTAATAAAAACTAACTGAATTAGACGGGGGAAAAAAAGTAAAAACTAAATAAAACTAAACTATAATGAAAAATCCAAAACTATTATAACTTTGCAACATAGTGAACCATATCCCAAGGTCTTTATTTTATTTTTTATTTTTACCAAAAATAATGTATTCATACAGGAAATTTGAGTCAAATTTACTCAAACTGAAGAAAATGTTACTCAGATAACATTTGGTCCCTCTCTAAAAAGAGTAAAAGTTACTCTTTGGGTAGAGCTCTCCAAACTCAATATAGAGCCAAATTTACTCAATAAAGAGCTAAATTTATTCTTTTTAAGGAAAATACTTTTGACTCTGGAAAAAATACTCTAATTTTTCCTGTGCAGAGGGAACTAAATCTGAGGCATAAAGAAATTTAGGCCCCAAGCAACCCAGGAAGTTCTCAAAATAATATAGATGTTTGTTTTAGCAACATTAAAACATAATGTTTTACAACGTGTCCTATTTTTACCACAGGCTGTAAATACAAAGAGGGCGGGGCCATCAGCAGTTGGTATTCAGAACGCAAAAGGGTGGAGCTTTAAGCCTGCAGGATGTGGTGACAAAGAAAAACAAGATGGTTCATTGGTGTGATTTGCCATTTCAGCGTCACATGGTTTCTCTGCTGCCCCGCCCCCTTTGACAGATCCAGTTCCATTCATTTCTATAGAAGAAATGAATGCCATTTACAAAATTTGACCAATTCTTTTGTCTGCAAGACACTCAAGTAAATACATCACAAGCAACATTTCATTTTGAATATACTGATATTAAATTAATATTTCTACCTTTATCGTTTAACTGTCTGTCTTAGAACAGAAATCTTACCGATATTGCAATTCAAATCTCATCTGAAGCAAATTAAAATGAACAGGAATGAGAATAACAGCTACGATAAGTAAATAATGACATTATTTTGATTCATCCACTTTATGTTCTCAACTTTTTCAACCCCACCTACTTACAACAATGGGAAGTGAACCATTTCAGTCTTTGTATTTGGTGGATCTTTTGTAATAGGTGAACTAGTGCTAAAAACTGGCTTGGTTACATAATAAAACATCTGTCAGGCTTTATGTAATATGCTTAACAATGGACATTAACTGCATTTTGGTGCAAACACAGTCAGTCAAATAAGGGTTAGTCATATTACATTTATCTTGTAATTTAATGACTTAATGTGATTTACCCTTTATAGTTGACTCATAGAAATACTCTTAAATTCAAAATTTCAACCTTAGTGTGTTATTTGAGGACATAAGACTGTATTACTTTTGTGAAATGTATTTATTTTTTTATTATTATGTAGAAAATCAAGGTTAATGAAGTTACCATATTTGGTTCCTTACCCATAAGTGGCAAAAAATGAATAAATCCAAGTAGTAAATATAAAAAATACAAGAAAAACACACGTAAGGTGAAAGGAACATGCATTTTTAGAACATTAGACCAACATAAGTGCTGATCCAGACCCCTGTCCACATCCACATTATCCCTTTGAACATCATTCCTTACATTAGTACCACTACTTGATGGTGCCAAACAAAGCAGGTACACTCACTGTTCATGCAGAGGTGGACCTTACAGACCCTGTAGACCACATTGAACCTGAGATTGTTGACTCAGTTTTCTCACTAACTGTTGATGTCACTGTCTTGTAATGTATGTGGAAATTACCAAAAATAGTCAGATAAAGGGTAAAACGGTAAGTAGTGACTCCCTGACACTAAAGTGCAGACGGTCAGATTTGGGAGGAAAAGCAGAAAAAGGGAGTGAGTTGGTTCCCATGTGTTGTGTCTCAGTGTTCGGACAAGGAGGCTGAGGTGTCAGCCAGGATCCAAACAAACACAGATGCCACTGGCTGAACCGCCTGAGTCAGACCACATGACTTCATCGCAGTAGTAACATCCATATTGGACTAATGGAGCCCGGGGTCCACGTAGAAACCAAGGCAGCCCCGAGTAGAGTGACACCGTCGGAAAAATCCCAGCCAGCCCCACTTAACCCGACGCCCACTCTCACACACAAGACGCTGATTTTGCAACACAGGAGAATCGTCACTTGGCCCGGCTGTGTGTCTTTATGTGTGTCTTTGTGCGAGTGTGTGAGCCTTGGAGGTGTTTCTCAGAGTGTGTAGGGACACGCAGCTGGTGAGCACACATCTCTTTCATACAGCAAATCTCATCCAAATCCCCCTCACCTGGAGCTACACACACAGAGAAACACACACAGATGGCTACCTCAAACCTGTAAAAGTCCAAGGGCCCTGTACAGGAATGTGTGTGTTGCACAATGACCTCATTGTGCCGTGATATGGCTTGTCTGAGCCGCGCCAGAGTCACACCTGTTCCACCTATGCCAAAGGGCTGACAAAGCCAGAGATACATCAATCAGCATTTAGAGCGCATAGACACACACACACACACACACACACACACACACACACACACACACACACACACACAGATGAGAGACACATGCACACACATGCACATATATATATATATATATATATATATATATATATGTATATGTATATCCACACACACAGTGATGATGTGGCACTGTCTCAGTCTGCAGCAGGGTGGCTCCCACAGAGCTATTATATTAACTCAGCAAGGGTTTGATATGAAGGTGTGACATATTTCTAAAAACCCCATTTGCTTTGACTTGTCAGAATGACTTTACAGAAGACAAACACAACAGGCAAAAACAGGATCATAAGCTGCTCTTCAGAGGACTCGGCAGCGTGTAAAACTAAACATAAGTCGCGCAGCTTCCGACAAAGATTAATGATTTAACAGTTTTTTTTAAAAAAGGATAAAAAAGGCTGCTAAAAAGGGAGGGGGTGGTTGGAACTGCATGTAGCACTTATATTTTCATTTAATCATTAGCTAAAAGGGCACTAAGGTCCCATAGACCTAATGTTTTGTTGGTTTCTCTGTCAACAGGATTATTGCGCTGATTTTCATGAAGCTGCTACAAAGGTGGATCTGGACCAAAGACTAAAATATTAAAACCACACAATACAGTATTTTGAAGTAAAATCTGTAACATTCAATGGATCAGGGACATCATGCTTGACATAACGTTAGAAAAAGCAGCACAGTCAACAACCTGGAGGGGGTGGGGTGTGAAGTGGCTCATGTGGATTTAAAGGGCCAGCGTTCAAAACAACCTTTCTGGTGTCATTACTCAGAAATAGGGTTGAAGATGGACCAGTGGAGTTGAATTATGCTGCGTTTCCGCTACGTGGAACTAGCTCGACTCGGCTCAGCTCAACTCGGTATTCCTGGAGAGCGTTTCCATTACAAGATACTACTGACTTTACAGTACCTGGATGCGGTGCGTTACTTCCGTGTCGTCTGCTCAGAGAGTTGCTGATAAACTCGCTTGTTGCGTGTTGTCTCGTCTGAATTTTTACATCAGCCACCAAAGACTGAATCTCCTCGACCGACCATGGTGTAGTTTTGGGCTGTTATCACGTGGATTAATGTACCGCTATATTTACTGTCCACTTCCGCATCTGTTTTTTGTAAAATGGCGGGTCACAGAGAAAACTCTCTGACCAATCAGTGGTCTGCCGTGTGTACACTTCACGTTTTAGTATCTGGTCCCCAGTCCTGGAACCTCAGCGGAGGTGATACCAAAAAAGTAGTACCGGGTACCAGATTCCAGGTCCTTTTTCGTAATGGAAATGCAAAAAAGGCCGAGCTGAGTCGAGTCGAGTTGAGCCAATACCACGTAGTGGAAACGGGGCATTAATGAAGAACTCAGACCCAAGCAGAGCATTTACAGTTGATGTACAGGGTGGGGAAGCAAAATTTACAATGAACATTTAGTTGTTTTTTCTCAGCAGGCACTACGTCAATTGTTTTGAAACCAAACATATATTGATGTCATAATCATACCTAACACTATTATCCATACCTTTTCAGAAACTTTTGCCCATACGAGTAATCAGGAAAGCAAACGTCAAAGAGTGTGTGATTTGCTGAATGCACTCGTCACACCAAAGGAGATTTCAAAAATAGTTGGAGTGTCCATAAAGACTGTTTATAATGGAAAGAAGAGAATGACTATGAGCAAAACTATTACGAGAAAGTCTGGAAGTGGAAGAAGCAACAAAAAACGTACAAAAGCTTTTATTAAAGCTCTCAAATCCAAAATCCTAAAGGATCCAACCAAATCCATGAGAAAAATGACAATTGAACTTGAGGTAGACAACAAGACCGTTAGAAATGCAGTAAAAT
This sequence comes from Sphaeramia orbicularis, assembly GCF_902148855.1. NCBI lineage: Eukaryota > Metazoa > Chordata > Actinopteri > Kurtiformes > Apogonidae > Sphaeramia > Sphaeramia orbicularis. Next base: position 23,689,259 of record NC_043959.1, on the reverse strand, counting down.
ATGATTTGAAGTTAAAATCTTACACAAGAACACCAAAACACTTGTTGACAACAGCAACAAATCCAACTTTAGCAATTTTTGGGAATCATGTTTATGGCCGCCTTCTAGCCCAGATCTAAACCCTCTGGATTATGCTATTTGGGGCGTTTTAGAACATGCTACCAACAGAACATCACACAGCAATGTCGACTTTCTGAAAGATACTATTAAAGAAGAATGGGAGAAGTTGTCACCCGAATATTTGAGGAACACTTGCGCAAGTTTCAGGAAGTGTGTGAAGGCAGTTATTGAGAAAGAAGGAGGACACATAGAATAAAAACATTTTCTATTATGTACATTTTCTTGTGGCAAATAAATTCTCATGACTTTCAATAAACTAATTGGTCATACACTGTCTTTCAATCCCTGCCTCAAAATATTGTACATTTTGCTTCCCCACCCTGTAGATCACAAGGGAATGTTTAAAAATGCATAATTCCATTTAAAAAAGCAAAATATCACTCCTCTACAAAAGTAAATGTCCCATAAAACAATGCGTCTTCATCAAAAATTGACATTCTTCACCACATAGCGGAAGCTCGGTGGTTATTGCGCTGTAGGAAACTATCAAAACAATAAAAGATAAGTGCTAATTCTGTCAAAGGCGACTAAAATAATCATCCTTATTCAGCAAAGTACTTCCTGTGAGCCAGACTACAGATATAAAAATGGGGGGTTCTTGACTAACACAACAACTTCGACCATTTGACTGAATCGCAGGACAAACCAACAAACAAGCCGACAAACCTGGGTGATGACCTTACTTCCCTGGTGGAGGCAACTGCTCTGGTCAATCATTCATTAATAATGAATCCTGTGGTTTCAGCTTCTACAACTCAACTTGTCATGGTTTCAGGGTGCAGAAGTGGAGCAAAACATCTCATCCACCGACATGGACATTGATCTGTAGACACCTACGAAAGCTGAATAAAACATTTGATTTTATTCATAAATTAACAGTATTCGACCAGGATTTGTTGGTTGGTTGGTCTGTCCATCTGTCTGTCAACAGGATTACACAAGAACTAACGCGTCAATTTTCATGAAATTCAGTGAAAGAATAGGACAATAAGAACAAACCTCTTAAATTTGAAGAAGATCCACAGAAAGGGGCAAAACATGGACATTTTTTCACAGTTAAAATAAAGTGATGCTTTGCCGAGGTATGTAACCTACCTAGTGCCTGTCTAGTTCTTATAGTAAATTGTTTGGCACAAATAGTCTTGCAAAAAGTCAAATAAGTCTCTACAATTAATCAAAAAAGAGAAACAAATTATTGGGTAATGACGAGAAACTGATGTTAAAAAGTACTGCACTGAATATGGCCCAATATTGACATATTCAGTGCAAACTAGTATTTTTTTCTTTCAATCACAGATTTTATTATGTGCATTATTTATTGATGGATATTTATATATTTTGATACTGACTATTTTATTCTGTTTACAAGTGTTTTATTTGACCAATGCATCATCAGTTTGTTTTTGCTTCAAATCTACATGGAAATGTTAGAGAATCTGAATCTGAATAATCAATAGTTGAAGCTATGTATATGTAAACCAGGAAGAATATTTCTCTACCAGTAATCAAAAAAGAGCAACAAATTATTGAGTAATGACAAGAATTTGAAATTAAAAAAGTATTGCACTGAATATGGCCCAATATTGACTCTAGTTTTTTTTTGTATTATCACAGATTTTAGTATGTGGATTATTTATTTATGGATATCTATATTATAAAATCCAAGTGGCCTCTGTGTGCCTGTGTGTGTCTTGGGCTTCACACAAAATTCGTACAGAGCTGACTGCTGCAGTTTGGCATACTCATGTATTTTTGGCCAAGGCAAACAGTAGTGAAAACAGCAAGTTGATAGGACCGATATTTTGGGAGATATTAGTAATCTTAGAATACAATAGCCTTACCATCATGTTGCTATGGCCAGAATGCTTTGGCAGTGACTGCTGGACAAATGCGGTACAGCATTTACAAATACGCAACAGCATAAAAACTACAACATCGAGAACCGGTGGATCCACACAGGTCAAGGCGCTAGTTTGTTTAAAAGACAAAGAATCTGAATAACACTGGTCAACAACAAATTTATTGTTGAAGTTTTTTGAGCTGATTTAGGATAATTTTGGTGTGCTGAATCCAAAAAACACATTAATTTTGCTCAATCAGGTCAACTTTCTGAACTATGCTACATATTGGCTTTTTAACATTTTTGCTTACATTTATGGGCATTTTCACATCATATGATACAAAATTCTTTCATATTTCTTGCAATAAACGAGTTCTGAAGATTTGACTTTTGCCAATTTATGATTAATGTTTTTTTTAATATTACAGGTGAATGAAATGGCTTCGACTAGAAGATCTTGCAAAAATAAGCCTGACGTATTCTGCTACATCTGCGGTGAATACACCATTGTACCTAACAGGAATCCTGCTAGAAAATGATTTTTTTTCTCTTACAACCTATTTTGGGTGAGAACTATATAAAAAAATCAACTGATAAAGTCACAAAAATGTAATCAATTTTTTGAGAAGATCAGATTTTTCAAAATCAAATTAACAAAAAAAACCTGACCTGATTGAGAAAAACAGATGTCATTTTTGGATTTAGCGGTGCAAAATGGTCCTAATTCAGTTGAAAAAACCCAGACAACTTGCAAAAAACATTTTTTGTAACCCAGTGTAATCAGTAGTTGCAGCTATGGATATCTAAACCAGGAAGAATCTTGCAAAATATTAAACAATCACAAGTTGCTTTACCATTGACCCTCAAATTGCGTGAATATAACTTGCGCATAAAAATTTACCTAATAGAAAAATGACAATTTCACCAAAACTCTCATTTTTCGATTAAAAGTTTTTGCGCTGGCAAGAGGTGGTTTTTCAGGCATATCGCTATTGGTATATCACATAAAACTGCAATGGAAAGCCCTTTTTCTGCAACCAGAGTCAGATGGTAAAAAAATACGGATGTGGACAGACGTTACGACAAGCAAAGAAGAGTTTTAAAAGAAACATGGCATGGTATGTGTGGACACACCAGGAAACAATCATTTTTTCCAATTTAGTACAGGATAGAGGGGTAATATATAATAATAATAAATATATCTGTAAATCAACACCATATTTATATTTGACATCATGTTTATGGAATGACTTCTCGTTTCATCTCGTGGTAATAAATAAACAAATCATCGCATTTGTGATTTAATGGAAGAACCGATATTACACACTTCTGTTTTTTTGACATTTAGTAAATTTAGTCAACTTTTGCGCAAATGTCCAATGGAAAAGCCACTACAGTCTATATAATTTTAGATTTCAACATTTCCAGGTGATCTCTGGAAAATGCAACAACAGCCATCAGAAACTGGAGCAGAAAAATCAAACTGAGGAGACAAACTCTATTATAGATCCACGTATGGAGACTTGGAGATATGGGAATAAATAAGCAATGCTTGACTTAGTGTTCCAACTGTTCCCTTTCGGTACCTACATCCTAAAAGATTAATATGAAACTGAAATATAAAAGTGCCCATATAAATGCCTCCCACAATGTTTTTCCACTGTTTCCATCTAAAACCTGTCACAGTCTCTTCCTGGAGCCATGACATGGAGTCATTAGGACATTTGCCACAGTGTCATTCGATCCATCGGCTCATTGGTCTGACGGGTCCCTAGTGCCAGAGGATCGTTTCCAGGAAGACTCCGATATTCAGTGTGATAACGGCTTCACTAGTGGGCCAAAGTGATGTTTCAGTGGGAAATGACTGCTGTTTGTCACATTATCACCATCACTCTGAGATGAATCAATCAATACCCATCTCCTGGAGGTCTATAAGGGAGAGCTGCTGCCGCTGATGCACACTAACTGATGGTAAAACTCACTCCATCCACCTTTTTGTGTCAGAATTAAGTGTTTATAGCATTATGTGATGAAGCACTTGCAATTGAAGTGATGAGTGGTAGTTTACTCGAGAACCAAGGATTATTAGAGGTTGTTATAATGTAGTAAATCATCTGCATATACTGTAACACTGTGTTTATTTGGAAGAAATGTATGATTAGTGTCCATTACTCTGAGTAATAGAGAACTGAACTGTAATTTTTTGCAACACTGAGTGGACAAGATTTGACATTCATTATCAGTGTTTCCATAAACAACTTGCAAAATAGGAAATGTGAATTACATGCATCTCCATAAACTGGTTTAGGGTGAATAATTGAGGCAGTGTACAGTCAACATAGGATGCCACTGCATTACACTCAGTTCTAATAATTAATAGAAGAAGAGCATTCTATTGTTTCCATCGAAAATGGATGAAATGTTTTTTCCCTCTATATTACAGGTGTCAAACATACAGCCCGTGGGCCAAAACCGACCCACTAAAGAATCCAATTTTGTCCCATGGGACCATTTTTTTTTCATTTTCTGAGACTGGATGTTGTCATTTTCAAGGAAAGAGGACTAATGCCTAGGTCACAAAGATTCTTATGAACGATGGGTTTGTACAAAATCTGGATATCGTAGACATGCTCCTTTTACGAATGTCTACGAACTCCAGATTTTGTACAAACTGAAAGGTTTGTACAAACCCATCGTTTGTAAGAATCTTTCTGTCATCATTAGTGCTCTTTCCTTGAAAATGACAACATCCGGTTTCAGAAAATGAAAAAAAATAAAATAAAAATAGGACCAATGGCCCTGTAGCTAACCGACTAAATTAAAAGCTTTGGGAAATGTATCCAGATGCCATTTATTATCATCCAGTTCTGTGTATTTATTATATTACAGAAATAGCCCATGTTTTGGTCATATTCCAATCAGATCTGTCAAAAATTCAAATTCCAACTTGATATCATTGATACTTACTGATTTATTGGATCAATCCACTTCCTATCTCTTATAATGGGATAATTTTTCAGAGTCGCACCAAATCCAGAATCAGATTTGGATCAAACTAATTTCAATACCTTGTGTTGACATCATCACACAGAAGCTGTATACCAAGTTTGAAGTCAATCAGAACTGGAGTTTTGGAGAAAAAGATAATTGAAATTTTTTCCCCATAAGAGCCCATGTTAAATTTTCCATAAGTTCCCGGATCCAGAAGAAGATCCTGATCAGCATGTGAACATTATGTCTTGGTCATCTCCCCATCAGGGCTGGACTGGAGAAATTTACACTGGATATCATTTATATTTACTGAGTTATCGCATCGATCCACTTCCTATCTCTTATAATGGGGACATTTTTCAAAGTCGCACCAAATCCAGAATCAGATCCGGATCCAAATAATTTCACTAACTTTTGTTGACATCATCATAAAGAGGCTGTACACCAAGTTTGAAGTCAATTGGAATTGTGGTTTCGGAGAAGAAGACGATTGAAATTTTTGTAACAGATGACAGACGACAACGACAATAGCTTACGGCCCGTCAGCCAGTAAGCTAATAAGCTAAAAACAGGTGTTTTTGGTTTAATACTCCATTAAATACATTCAAAGTCATTTTAAATTCATGGGAATAGGATAAATCTAGATGTAGATGTTTTTCTAATTGATTGAATCGGTTGTTCTGCTTTGAGATTCTTTTAAAGAAACATTGTTGCAAGTTTTTACTACCTTTTAAAATATTGGTGGTGTTTTATATGTATGGTTATATTTTTGTGTTTTATGTGTGATTTTAGAACTGACTTTTATTATTGTTTATGTATATTTTTAGTGTGGATGTATGGCTGTGATTTCTATTTTGTGGAACTTCTGCTGTTGCTGTCTTGGCCAGAACACTATTGAAAAAGCAATTTTAACATTGCTGAGCTTTTTTCCAGGTTAAATAAAGGTTATAATCATAATAATAATAATAATAATAATAATAATAATAATAATACAGTCTTACAGAAACACACCTATTGATATTCTGAGCCAAAGAGATTATAGTCAATGACAGTGTCTCCTCCTGAATGCTGATTTGATCTAAATTAAGTAAAAACAGTTATGGTTATTCATCTGTGGTCACTCATGCTGGCGACTCATATGTGAGTTACACCAGTTTCACACATTAAAAGACTAGTGAATTGACTCACAGTGTGTCCCCAGTTGACTTCAGACATGTCTCAGACGAAAACCCCCTCCTCATATGTAACACCAGCCGGAAACTCCCTGGACATTACCCACAGGGGCTGAATATGACAGTCATGTATTCCTGCCTGAAGAACACACTGTTCTTAAAAAAAAAAAAAAAAAAAAGACGATATCCTGGTCATTATCCATGTGTCATGGTCGATTACACAACAGCGTCCTTACTTCCTACACAGAGGCACAGTTCTCAGTTGTGCCTTCGTCTTGTGAATGATTCAGTCCATTTTTGACCATGAAAAAGAAGAAATGGCCTGTATTTGTATTTTGATTTTTGCATTTTAAGATTAAACTCATGCTTGGATTTTTAATCAAAGAAAACCCAGTGACCAAAACAAACCCGATGGTCTGAATGAGGGGCTATAATAGGCTTTTTGCGATAACTCGGAACACTTCATGCGTCTTTATTTGCTCTTTTATGACATACTTTGGTGATGAATGGGTCTTCAAATGCACTATATGGACAAAAGTATTTGGACATGTTGAATTCAGGTGTTTCTTTTGTAACAGGGTTCTAGGATACATAACAATAATGACAAATGTCATAATATAGTGTTATAATGGGATGAATATCATACCTTTAGTTTGTTCTGTTTATGCAAGGGGGGGGTGCGGGCAGCAGTTATATACATGGGAGTGAAACTTTATACAGTTTAACTTTCAACATCCAACTCTATTCTTCTATTACACACAAAATTTTCACAACTTCTAGCCTGTATCCACTGGACCCCATCCACTGCTCTTTGCCCCCCCCCACAAATGTTGGACCCCTTGAATTCATCACATTTACCCCCCTTTTACGACGCCCCAGTACATGGGGACATTTGCAAATTCTGAGACTGCCGAAAGTTCGGTTGAGGTGAACATTAGCGCCAGTAATGCAGGATATAGGTGGAAGAAAACTGTCACAACCTGCCTGTTATTTGCATTGGTTGGTTGTCACCCCCCCACACCTCCCTGGGGGATGGAATTCATTTAGCAGAAGTAGGGATGTACCCCACATCCCCCTCAACAAATCGCACTCTGTGGATATGTAAACCAGAGATCTTGACGTACATTGACACGCAATCAAATGTCGTTGAACACGCAAAAGGATGAAAATGCGTACTTATGGCACGCCAAATGTAAGAACTGGCATGACATACAACGCGATTTCATGAGATCAGTCTGCATTCATGAATAATGCTACACTCAGGCGACACACTCCACCAAAATCCAACAAAATATTTCCAGTGAGAATATCCTTGACATGAACAATCACCTGTTCTGCATTACAGAAGCAAAAGGCAAATACGAGTCGAAGGTTGTGGCATAACTTCACCTATTTCGACGGAACGTGGAGAAAGACAAAAACTCTCAACAGGTCAAGAACTCCAGCAGCTCTTGTTGTATAAAAGAATTTTATTTCACTGCAAATATAGACTAATGCATTTCGGATAGTCAAGTGCATCAGGGTTATTTGTTTGACCCCTTGTTCTTGACTTGTAAAAGGCAAATACAAAACCTTATAATCAGTAGATGTCAGTCGAAGATTTTAATTCATGGAAAATTGAAAAAGGCAGCATTTTAACATAAACTCAGTGAATCCACCCTATTATCCAGTGAATGCGCTTGAGCTCAGCTTTAGTTTATCATTTGGTTTGCAGTCATTTTCTATGCTGTGATTCCCTTAACCCCATCTCTGTCCATGTAGGCGTATGTCACACTTCTCAATGATGGCACTACATAATTTTACATAAGAACTTCCCACTATAAATATAGCTCTCAAAGGAGACTTTAATTAATACAACAGAAATACCTTATTAGATGGAAAACAGCACTATGTATGAGGAGCTGCAGAGAGAAATGACAGACAAAGGCTTTGGCAAACAATGTTTTATGATTCACTCCAGAGGTTTGGTTGAATTCATGGATGTAACAGCTGCCTGGGTAAACACTGTATGTCTATCAAGTCCTCATGTTGTGTGGTACCGAAATACTGCATCAGACCAACTTAAACCACAATGAAAGTAATGATGATGAATCAGTTCTGAATATTCACAGTTCTGGTTGGAAATGTTTAAAAATGGCATTTCTGACAATTTCTGATTAACCCAGTGTTTTTCAAACTTGGGGTCGGGACCCCATGTGGGGTTGCCTGGAATTCAAATGGGGTCACCTGAAATTTCTAGTAATTGATAAAAAATTAAGAAAAACGTACTAATAAAAAAAATATGGTGAAATGACAGAGACAATCCCAATCCATAACAGACATGACAAACTGTGAAGCTGAAACTGAAGCACTGTGGTTCTGTTTATCTTTCAAATGTTCATTGTGGTCGGTTTCAGATGCTGCAGCTCTTTCATAATTCATAGTTTGAGTTATTGTTTGTTCAGTATTAATTGTCAGCCTTGTAAATCCAAGCTGGACTGACTGTACATATCCTGACCAAAGAAAATAAAATTCTCACTTTGTGCAGTAATCTACACCTAGCTTTTCTGCCTCCGTCCATAATAAAATACATTATATACACCCAAATGTCCTCTAAAATTAGTGTTTATTTGCAATATAGCATCGCAAACTATTACATGATCAAAAACAAATTAGTTTCAGCAACAAAAAACAAAAAACAAAAAACCAAAGTCTCCGTTCTGGGTTCACCAGAAATTTGTTCTGTTAAAATGGGGTCATGAGCCAAAAAAGGTTGGAAACCACTGGCTTAACCCATAAAGACCCAAATACCTGCCAGCGAGCAAAAGGATCTACTCATTTATAGTTATTCAATACCTGTTGATCCACTAATTCTATCAACACATGTAAATAATTAGTGTAAAATACAGCTTTTTATCTTTTCATGGTCATCAGATATGACCCACTGTATAAAATCTGATTTGAAAAATGTATATAATTTATTTAGGGCTGGGCAAGTTAACGTGTTATTTCCACATTAACGCATTCATTAAATAACACTGACAATTTTTTTTCATCTCATGTTAATGCCATTTTATTATAACTAGGGCTGGGCAAGTTAACGTGTTATTACAGCGTTAACGCATTCATTAAATAACGCCGACAATTTTTTAAATCTCCCGTTAATGCCGTTCTGCCTTTCAAGCAAATCTTAGTTCATTTATACATAAGGACTCTTATTCTGAAACTCATGCTTTTATTTTGGCGCTCCACACACACCAAGCGCTGGTGCCGGTGTAGCTGAGGAGAAAAGTGAACGAACTTTCCGAGTAATGCTGAATCAAACTTTGTTTAACTCCTGCAGAAGCAACGCCTGTATGTATCAATCATTCAGTTGTTTGCTAAATAATTTCACATGCAAACGTTCCGTTAGAAACATGTTTATGATGTTATTTTGGATGTGTTTATTACAGTGTGTTATTAACATGTTTAAGCTAATTTGTTTATGCTAGCAGTCGGAGATGGGTTGCTAATTCTTTATGCAGGCTCATGTTAAGTTTATGTAAATTCATTGGTTGTGTTTAGGTATAATATGCCAGCCTCTGAACTAACCTTTACTTATTTACCATGTGACTGTCGTATTAGCAGTCAATTTAAGTTTATAATAATTACATCTATGCATTCTCTGTGAATATCCATATCATTAATAGACATAACTAATTGAATTATTTTGTCTTTATTTTATAGTTTCACTCTGTCAATCTGCATGATGTCAGGTATGTACATTAAAGCTGCAAACTTCATAGAGGACATATCTTGCATCGTCAATTCAGAGTTTAACTCGCTGTCTAGCTCAGATTAAGTACAGACGTCTTAGCGAGGACAGTACAATTATAACTCCTATTCTTCTGCCTCTGCTTGTGTTCATGTAGCGATTAGCTCGGCAAATAGACAACATGTTTCCCAAGAAAAGCCGGACGCCCAAAACTTCTCTCCAAATCTTTTACTTGAGACTCACTGTAAAACTACAACATACATACAAAATATGTCTCAGTTCTGTTCATTGCCTTAGAACATTTACATGGCATTATACATTTAAATGAATGGGGAAAAGACCGCTAGCTCGATGCTAACTTGAATGGGAAAATCCATAGACACGCTAACGATTAGCATTTACAGATTAATTTAAGATTTACAATGTCTTTTTATCCAGCAACAAAGGTTCACATCAGAGATATTTTATACTATTCATTCTTACAACATCTGAACATAAAATACTCACAGGCAAACGTTTTTGGGGCCATACAAACAGAGTGAAAGAAACGTGTCTGTTAGTTCCTTCTTACGTCCAAACTGACTACGGTAACACCGAAAGGACAAAACATACGTTAGTGCAATATATTCTGACCACTAGAGGACCCCCTTTGCTTGCTTTGAACAACTGAACATCACATGTTATTGGGTTTATTAGTATTAGTACTTATTAGTGGGCTTAAGACTCTTGTCAGTCACTCACAAGTGGAAATAAACTGGTGGGACATAAACACGGAGAAAAGTACCGGTCTGTTCCATGGACATTTTCATTTTAAATGTCTTCAGATGGTGGGGTTGAGAAGGCCAAAGTTGTTTGGAAGCACTGCAATGTGGAATTATTTTTTTTATCACCAGAGTACTTCAAGTCTGAAATGTCACTGAAGGGCAATACACGCTGTTGATGCCGGCAACCCCCCCCCCCCCCAATTATAATTATGCGAGTAATCACGATTAATCACAGAAATCCACGCGATTAATCACGATTAAAAATTTTAATCGCTGCCCAGCACTAATTATAACTCATATTATTCTGCCTTTGCTTGTGTGCGTGTAGCGATTAGCTCAGCAGATAGACAACAGGTTTACCAAGAAAAGCCAGACGCCCAAAACTTCTGTCCAAATCTTTTACTTGAGACTCACTGTAAAACTGCAACTTACATACAAAATATGTCTCAGTTCTGTTCATTGCCTTAGTACATTTATATGGGAAGATGATGAAAAATGGGAAAATCCATAGACACGCTAACAATTAGCATTTACAGATTAATTTAAGATTTACAACGTCTTTTTATCCAGCAACAAAGGTTCACATCAGAGATATTTTATACTATTCATTTTTACAACATCTGAACATAAAATACTCACAGGCAAATGTTTTTGGGGCCATACAAACAGAGTGAAAGAAACGTGTCTGTTAGTTCCCTCTTATGTCCGAACTGGCTACGGGAACACCGAAAGGACAAAACATACGTTAGTGCAATTTATTCTGACCACTAGAGGGCCCCCTTTGCTTGCTTTGAACAACTGAACATCACATATTGGGTTTATTAGTATTAGTACTTATTAGTGGACTTAAGGCTCCTGTCAATCACTCACAAGTGGAAATAAACTGGTGGGGACATAAACATGGAGAAAAGTACCGGTCTGTTCCATGGACATTTTCATTTTAAATATGTTCAGATGGTGGGGTTGAGAATGACTAAGTTGTTTGGAAGCACTGCAATGTGGAATTATTTTTTTATCACTGGAGTACTTCAAGTCTGAAATATCACTGAAGGGCAATACACGCTGTTGATGCCGGCAACCCCCCCCCCCCCCCAATATAATTATGCGATTAATCATGATTAATCACAGAAATCCACGCGATTAATCACAATTAAAAATTTTAATCGCTGCCCAGCACTAATTATAACTCATATTATTCTGCCTTTGCTTGTGTGCGTGTAGCGATTAGCTCAGCAGATAGACAACAGGTTTACCAAGAAAAGCCAGACGCCCAAAACTTCTGTCCAAATCTTTTACTTGAGACTCACTGTAAAACTGCAACATACATACAAAATATGTCTCAGTTCTGGTCATTGCCTTAGTACATTTATATGGGAAGATGATGAAAAATGGGAAAATCCATAGACACGCTAACAGTTAGCATTTACAGATTAATTTAAGATTTACAACGTCTTTTTATCCAGCAACAAAGGTTCACATCAGAGATATTTTATACTATTCATTTTTACAACATCTGAACATAAAATACTCACAGGCAAACGTTTTTGGGGCCATACAAACAGAATGAAAGAAACATGTCTGTTAGTTCCCTCTTATGTCCGAACTGGCTACGGGAAGACCGCAAGTACAAAACATATGTTAGTCCAACTTATTCCGACCACTAGAGGGCCCCCTTTGCTTGCTTTGAACAACTGAACATCACATATTATTGGGTTTATTAGTATTAGTACTTATTAGCGGGCTTAAGAGTCCTGTCAATCACTTACAACCGGAAATAAACTGGTGGAGACATAAACATGGAGAAAAGTACCAGTCTTTTCCATGGACATTTTCATTTTAAATGTGTTCAGATGGTGGGGTTGAGAAGGACACAGTTTTTTGTAAGCACTGCAATGTGGAATTATTTTTATCACCAGAGTACTTCTAGTCTGAAATATCACTTAACCTGTTTAACCCTGACCATATTTTCAGGGGAAAAACGCCTAAAAAGACATACCCAAAGCAAATGAAGAAATACTCCACAATAATAAGGTTCATATGGATGTTCTTGGTGTCTATGGACATTTAGAGACCTCACAGAATCGATTCCCATTGTCTAAAATATTGTATCTATTACTATGCCTGAGTAAACTGTTACAAACTAAAAGAGAAATTGGAATTTTTTATCCTCACCTCTTTTTTTTTTTTTTCAGCTGGATTGACGATGATACGCATAAATTAATTGTTCATGTCGAAGATTTTTAATAGTGTATATTTCACCCCACAAAGATTAAAAATCATGTTTGAACATTAAAGTTTGCACTAAAATACACTTTTGATGTACTTTATAAACATTAGGGTCTAAACTTGGAGCAAAAGTTGAAAAAAACATTCACTGTCCTGATTTATTATATTTTTATAGTAGATGAATATTAATATAATTTTTTTGCCCCGCGGGCGGGCTGATAGGGCTAAAGGGGTTAAAGGCAATACACGCTGTTGATGCCAGCAGCCCCCCATATAACTATATGATTAATCGTGATTAATCGCAGAAATCCAGGCAATAAACTGCGACTAAAAATTTTAGTTGCTGCCCGGCACTAAATTTATTGCATAAATAACACAAAGATGCTTGACGAACCTTTTCAAAGACTTTAATACCTACATGATCAGTGAATTAAATATTGGAAAATACATGATTTACACTGAAAAATGCGAAATACAGAGGAGAATATTAGAATAAATGGTGATAAATCACTTAAGAAAGGTTCAATAAAGAGGAAAATCATTTGGGAACTGCCGCAAAAGTATCACTGAGTCTTTATGAGTTAAAATGAATGATAGAAATACATGGAAACCTACTGTCTGCCTACGGTCACCAGATCTGAACCCAAATGAACAAATATGGGCGATTATGGATCTCCCACATTTGCATGTTCATCATCCAAACACCAAATGAGAGAATACCTGTATCCCTTTGGTACAGTTACATGACTGTGAAAGTTAAGTGACACTGAAGCCCTTATGGTTGCTCAAAATCTTACTAGGGAAACTTCATGTTGGCATTTCCTTTAATTTGTCACCAAAATGATAGCTAGCTTTTAAGACCCCTGCAGACGGACATTTCAGTACTCGTTTAAGTTTCGTAGTATAGAGTAGTAAACCTGGATACGACATGTAATGTTACGATGGAGGGAAATGTGGAAGAACCAAACATCATTAACACATCGTCTGTGTGTGCCACAATAAATGTAAGCAATGACGCTAAGATGTTGATCATGCCTTTACAAAAATGGTATTATGTCGAGTAAAACCTACAAAAGGGGGAAAGAAGAATGAAAAAAGAGGTCAACTTGGGATGACAGTTATGCAAATACTGTTCAATTGGTATTTTTAGCTACATAAACTTAAATGTTGCATTAATAACTGTGTCATTTCAAGCCGACTTCCTGTTGGTTGTTGAGTAGATAAAGCAGAAACACAGAGGTGGTCAGACTACATTTCTTTAAGAATTTTTTCCTCGGTCGCCTGTGGACCTGTAGGACCACCAGTTCTGAATCTCATTTCACTACATTTCTACATGTTTGGTCTTTGGCCAAGAATCATTCAGCCTATACCAGACTGTGAAACATAGTTCACAACAACAAAACAGCAGATTTTCACCAGTGATGAGGCCTGAGATGTGTCCACACTTTAAGCTTTATAGTTCTTCTTGGGTAAAACTATGTAAAGCACAGGTGTCAAACATACGGCAAAAGGGTCCAGTCTGGCCCGTGGGATGAATTTATAAAATGCAAAAATTACACTTAAGATATTAACAATCAAGGATGATAAAAACATTTTAGGTCGATTCAATCTAAAGTGGGTCAGACCAGTAAAATACTATAAAAAATAAATAAATAAATAAAATAAAAATAAATAAATAATGAAAACTGCCAATTTTTCTTTGTTTTATTTATTTATTTATTTATTTATTTATTTTTTACTAAAATTACACAAAAATGTTTACATTTACACACTAGCCCTGTACAAAGAGTGAATAACCAGAGCAAATATGAAGAACTTGAAATGTCTTAAGAGTAATATGTCTAATTGGATCAACATTCTGCCTGTTACTAAATGTTTTGTGTATTTGTAGATCCACTGTGATCTGTAAGTTATGACGCACATGTATAAATTAAGGCAAAATGTTAAAATTGCACTTAATTTTAAAAAGAATTTTTAGGTTGTTCATATATGTTATGTTCAAGTATAGTTCATAGATGTAAATATTTTCATTACGGAATTTGACTTTTTTCACTCAAAAACATGGAGAAAACTTTGGAGTTGATATTATTTATAACTTCTTATTCTATTATTTATATTATTTTTCTGGCCCGGCCCTCTTTTTTTTATCATACTAGGCTATATGTGGCTCCTGAACAAAAATGAGTTTGACACCCCTGATGTAAAGCAATTTTTATTTTCCACTGAAGTGTGCACAACAAAGAAAGACATTTCCTAAGTCTATAAAGTTGATTGCAGTAATAGGCAAAATCTCCAAAAGATAGATAAAAATAAGATAAGATACATTTTGTACATATGCAACTCTTGTATTTTTTCTGCTTTATTTGTGTATTCTATTTATATTATTGTTTTTATCTCTTCACTTTTCTTTTGTTTTCTTTTTTGCTAGTGTTTTTGTATGCAACTAAGCTACCATGACCAAGTAATTTCCCTTGTAGATCAATGAAGTTTGTCTAAATATATATATATATATTAGGCAGATCAACCTTTTGACGATTAAAATGACACTTACTGATGGCAGTGGCACATTTATGATTGTTCTTACATTTGATTATTAACTATAGAGGGGTTTAACCCTTCCATGCATGAATTATGAGAACCTTAGTAAAGATTTTTTTCTTGAGTGTTTTATTCCTCCTTAGACATGAAAAAAAAAAAACCCAAAAAACCCCAATGCGATCGATTTTTTTTTTTCATGGAGTTACAAAAATGTCCATGCATTTAATTTTTGAAGTTAAGAAACATGTGTTTAAAACCCAGTATCAGAAAGTACAGAAGAGGATTAGGGCCACTTGAAAAAAATACAATAAATTAAAATAAGGTCCAATATATGTATATTTTTAATTATTATTTTGAAAAAAGTCAGAATTCTGAGATTTAAGTCAGAATTCTGAGAAAAAAGTCAGAATTCTGACTTTAAACTCAGAATTCTGAGGAAAAAAAGTCAGAATTCTGAGTTTAAAGTCAGAATTCTGAGGAAAAAAAAGTCAGAATTCTGAGTTTAAAGTCAGAATTCTGAGGAAAAAAAGTCAGAATTCTGACTTTAAACTCAGAATTCTGAGATTAAAGTCCAGTGGCCCTAATCCTGTTCCATAAGAAACTAATATGAAAACAATGAAATAAAAACATTTTTAATGCTGCAAATCTGATGTTTTCTCCCATTTTAACATATTCTAATGCTAGTTATTACTCACTTCATGGAGATAACATGCAAAAAAAAAAAAAAAAACAACTTTGTGTCTAACAAATAAGAAGTGATTTACACTCAAACATGTTTGTGCAGATCAGTTTTATCAAAAACAGCAAAGGTACAGTAATGGTCTGAATGTCAGTGTATTATGGGATGATGCATAAGCGTCCACTGCATTGGCTGATGTGGAACTAAAACAACAAAACCCATGAATATACAAGAGAACAGCTGGAGAATAACTGTCCACTGTAGTGACCACTATGCATGAAAGGGTTAAAGACCTAAAACACTACAGGGTGGGGAAGCAAAATTTACAATGAACATTTAGTTGTTTTTTCTCAGCAGGCACTACGTCAATTGTTTTGAAACCAAACATATATTGATGTCATAATCATACCTAACACTATTATCCATACCTTTTCAGAAACTTTTGCCCATATGAGTAATCAGGAAAGCAAATGTCAAAGAGTGTGTGATTTGCTGAATGCACTCGTCACACCAAAGGAGATTTCAAAAATAGTTGGAGTGTCCATAAAGACTGTTTATAATGTAAAGAAGAGAATGACTATGAGCAAAACTATTACGAGAAAGTCTGGAAGATACTATTAAAGAAGAATGGGAGAAGTTGTCACCCGAATATTTGAGGAACACTTGCGCAAGTTTCAGGAAGCGTGTGAAGGCAGTTATTGAGAAAGAAGGAGGACACATACAGGGGTTGGACAAAATAATGGAAACACCTTAAAAAATCAACAAAATATAATTTAATATGGTGTAGGTCCGCCTTTTGCGGCAATTACATCCTCAATTCTCCGAGGTATTGATTCATACAACTTGTGAATTGTTTCCAAAGGAATTTTAAGCCATTCTTCAGTTAGAATACCCTCCAACTCTTTTAGAGACGATGGCGGTGGAAATCGACGTCTTACTTGAATCTCTAAAACTGACCATAAATGCTCAATAATGTTGAGGTCTGGGGACTGTGCTGCCATACGAGATGCTCAACTTCATTAGAATGTTCCTCACGCCATTCTTTAACAATTCTAGCTGTATGGATTGGGGCATTATCATCTTGAGGTGAAGGTGTTTCCATTATTTTGTCCAACCCCTGTAGAATAAAAACATTTTCTATTATGTCGATTTTCTTGTGGCAAATAAATTCTCATGACTTTCAATAAACGAATTGGTCATACACTGTCTTTCAATCCCTGCCTCAAAATATTGTAAATTTTGCTTCCCCACCCTGTACATTTATACTAAACTTTTACACTTTTAGACTTTAAAACAGTTCAGTGAATCATAATACTGCAAACGTCTTTGTTTCCCTGGCTTTACAAGGAGAATAAATAACAACAAAAACAAAAGAAACTCAGAAAAAACCCCTGATACCAATACGCTGGCATAAGCCCAGAGTTTCACTATGGGTGTATCCCAAGTGTAGCTGAAGTCAGAGGTAAACGTGAAGAGTTTTTAGTCTTTACGAACAGCGTAGCGTCACCGGTTAGTACAAAAAATAAGCGTAGTCCGACATGATCTTATTAAAAAAAACAGATATAATGGCTCGTTTCCACTGAGCGCGGTACAGCTGAGCGTTGCAGACACCGACGGCGGCCTGTTGCTGCTGTGCTTGAAACAGTGATCTGGGTGGGTATGAGAGCACGGTAGGTTAGCGCTGGTGCTGTGGAGGCAGCAGATGAGAACTCAGAGCTGTGGGATTGTGGGATTGTGTCAGGCTGAAAGGGGATCCAGCATAGGGCAGAGAAACACAGCAGCTCCCCCTCACTGCTGGAGCTCACCGCTGACATGCTGCCAAGTTCTCAGGGCTCCTCAGCACAAACACACACACACACACACACACACACACAGAGTCACACAAGAGCAAAAAGTACATATTCATACAGTCACATGGAGTAACACACAACCATATACACGCACACGCTTCCATTAGCACACACAATACACGCACGGTTCACATCTGCATACACACCAACGCGGCTACAAATGCGCACACACACCCACGCATCAGCATGTGCGCAGAGATAACACACACACACACACACACACACACATCCCAAACTGCACACAAAAGTACAGACTTACACTTTACACTAAGCTGTGCCGAGTTAAAAAAGCACACATAATATCCTGTAATGTGCTCCTCTGTGACATCCCCTTCTTTTTTGCTTTTCTTTTTTAAGTACAGAGAGATGGGGAGGGTAGATCAGT
The DNA here is from genome assembly GCF_902148855.1 of Sphaeramia orbicularis. Lineage (NCBI taxonomy): Eukaryota > Metazoa > Chordata > Actinopteri > Kurtiformes > Apogonidae > Sphaeramia > Sphaeramia orbicularis. The sequence goes on along the minus strand of NC_043959.1, from coordinate 23,670,961 downwards.
GAGGGAATTAGAGTACGGACATTCTACGAGCAAAATGGATTTCTTTTTTTCCTTTTGATTTCTCTTGTCTCTGCTGTTAAAAGGTCTGCTAATCAAATGCACAAGCAAATTCTTATTTTGCCTTATACGAGCACTCGCAGTTTTCTCCGAGTAAGAAGAGGCTAACATTGCGGGTGTACGCAGTCGTTTTTACTATCTTAATAAGTCGTCTCCAGCTGTTTTCTGATCTCAACAAGTATGTACAAACTGGCGACAAATGGAAGGAAAGTATCTAGTATTAGCACTGGTTCTACAGTCTGATATGGGAGCAGTCGAAGAAAACATATTCCATCATTTCACGTTCTGATGTAAAAACAAAGCAGCCAATATCAAATCTCATATACACTATATGGACAAAAGTATTGGGACACATTGAATTCAGGTGTTTCTTTTCTTATAGGGGTCTGGGATACAAAATAATACTGACAAATGTCATAACATAATGTGATAAATAGCATTGCATTGGTTTAAATTGTTATCTTTGCTTCCAAAATGCTTCAGAGATGGTTTTTACTTACATTGATGTTTCTTATTTGTCCACAGCTATAATTTTAAATGTTCTACTTCTAAATTTGTAAAATATTTTTCATGCTCCGACTGTCAATAATGATGTTCTACCACAACTAACCATCTACTTTCTTCACATCTCACTTAAGAAGAAAAATTTCCCATCACACTATAAGGGAATATTGATGTTTATAAACTACATGGACAAAAATATTGGGACACATCATGGCTACAGCTCATATGATGTCTTGTTCATGCTGATTTCATTCATTCATTTTCATTCATTTCATTTGTTTGTTTTTTTTCCCGAGTATTCACGGAATGCATGCAAATTCAAAATTCCAAAAATAAATAAATCAATCAATAAGTAATTCGTTTATACTTGAAAAGGAGTGGAAAGAAGAAAAACTTATTTAATCCCACCCCCATTCTCATCTTCAAATAACTTAAGATAATAACTTGATTTGAGATATAGATATAAATATCAATATGGGTCTGGGATACAAAACAATACTGACAAATGTCGTAATATAATATCATGCGATAAATATCATTGCATTGTATTGGTTAGTTCGGTTTAAATTGTTATCTTTGCTTCCAAAATGCCTCAGAGATGGTATTTACTTACATTGATGTTTTTCTTTGTCCACGACTATGATTTGAAATGTTCTACTTCTAAATTTCTAAAATATTTTTCATGCTCTGACTGTCAATAATGATGTTCTACCACAACTAACCATCTACTTTCTTCACATCTCACTTAAGAAGAAAAATTTCCCATCACACTATAAGGGAATATTGATGTTTATAAACTACACGGACAAAAATATTGGGACACATCATGGCTACAGCTCATATGATGTCTTGTTCATGCTGATTTCATTCATTCATTTTCATTCATTTCATTTGTTTGTTTTTTTTCCCGAGTATTCACGGAATGCATGCAAATTCAAAATTCCAAAAATAAATAAATCAATCAATAAGTAATTCGTTTATACTTGAAAAGGAGTGGAAAGAAGAAAAACTTATTTAATCCCACCCCCATTCTCATCTTCAAATAACTTAACATAATAACTTGATTTGAGATATAGATATAAATATCAATATGGGTCTGGGATACAAAACAATACTGACAAATGTCGTAATATAATATCATGCGATAAATATCATTGCATTGTATTGGTTAGTTCGGTTTAAATTGTTATCTTTGCTTCCAAAATGCCTCAGAGATGGTATTTACTTACATTGATGTTTTTTCTTTGTCCACGACTATGATTTGAAATGTTCTACTTCTAAATTTCTAAAATATTTTTCATGCTCTGACTGTCAATAATGATGTTCTACCACAACTAACCATCTACTTTCTTCACATCTCACTTAAGAAGAAAAATTTCCCATCACACTATAAGGGAATATTGATGTTTATAAACTACACGGACAAAAATATTGGGACACATCATGGCTACAGCTCATATGATGTCTTGTTCATGCTGATTTCATTCATTCATTTTCATTCATTTCATTTGTTTGTTTTTTTTCCGAGTATTCACGGAATGCATGCAAATTCAAAATTCCAAAAATAAATAAATCAATCAATAAGTAATTCGTTTATACTTGAAAAGGAGTGGAAAGAAGAAAAACTTATTTAATCCCACCCCCATTCTCATCTTCAAATAACTTAACATAATAACTTGATTTGAGATATAGATATAAATATCAATATGGGTCTGGGATACAAAACAATACTGACAAATGTCGTAATATAATATCATGCGATAAATATCATTGCATTGTATTGGTTAGTTCGGTTTAAATTGTTATCTTTGCTTCCAAAATGCCTCAGAGATGGTATTTACTTACATTGATGTTTTTTCTTTGTCCACGACTATGATTTGAAATGTTCTACTTCTAAATTTCTAAAATATTTTTCATGCTCTGACTGTCAATAATGATGTTCTACCACAACTAACCATCTACTTTCTTCACATCTCACTTAAGAAGAAAAATTTCCCATCACACTATAAGGGAATATTGATGTTTATAAACTACACGGACAAAAATATTGGGACACATCATGGCTACAGCTCATATGATGTCTTGTTCATGCTGATTTCATTCATTCATTTTCATTCATTTCATTTGTTTGTTTTTTTTCCGAGTATTCACGGAATGCATGCAAATTCAAAATTCCAAAAATCAATCAATCAATCAATAAGTAATTCGTTTATACTTGAAAAGGAGTGGAAAGAAGAAAAACTTATTTAATCCCACCCCCATTCTCATCTTCAAATAACTTAACATAATAACTTGATTTGAGATATAGATATAAATATCAGTATGGAGTGTATATGTTCAGTTGAGTTCAGATCTGGTGTAATTTCCAAACCATTCGCTGAACTCTAATGTTTTATAGATGGAACCAAATCCACCAGGTTTTCTTTATGCAACCACAGCAACCAACAATACAGATCAATATGCAAAAGGGCTTAAATCAACCCATGTTTACATACTTCTTGTGGTACTATGAATAAGTGCACGAAGACAAAATATGTGATGAATTGGCATACTGATCACCAAATAAAGGTGATCCTGTGATATTATGTTAGCTTGGAAACAACAGACAATAGAAGAATAATTAAAGGCTCATTTATGCTCTGTGTTGGATGTACATATGGATACAAACAAAAGTATCCGTCTGCACCTGCCTTCGTTTTATCCCTATGACCATCCATCACCTGGAATCTTACCAGTATGGACCAAATGTTGCAGTACAACCAGAAACCATGGGGGGGGGGGCAGTGTTTAGTTTTGAAGCAAATAATTTTCAGAGACGTTGGAAATTTTCTAAAATTGACGGTACAAATTAGTATAAAACATATACAATAATAAACCCTTCTCAGTATTAACATTAGTAATACCTCATCTAGAATTATCATGTTTGTTATCATTGATGTTCTTCTTTCAAAAACATTCTACTTTTCTTTGTGGCATTTGAGAGTATGTTAATTCATAGTGGCGCCCTCTGTTGGATTGATTGTCAAACACTCATTAATGCGGTGTTTAATTTTTTTTTATTTGATCTGTGGTATTTTTCTGGAAATTCCATGAATATATGTTGTTTTCAGAGACACTGTTGATGAAGATTAGTAACATTTCTGCATTAAACATCAAGAGGCAAGGTGAAGCTAATGTTTTACTATCTTAAAAATGTAATACCACTGATTGCCACTAGGGCGGGCGCCAAAACACCCTAGTTTCCACAGACTTACATTAAAATTCTCTCCAAAAATTCTAGGTCTGTCATTCTTTTTGTTTTGTTTTTTCCCATAGTCATTCTGGTCTTATCTGTTTTATTTGGAGGCTCGGGTCCATCTTTTTTCCTCCTTTAGTAAGATCTCAGGGTAAATAGAAGCTTCAATGTCAGCCATGCTGGGCTTTGATAGACAGGTCTGTATGACAGCTCATACACCTGCTGAGTCCAACTTTCACAGTTTGTTTATTTACTAAACTGCATTTTTCCCCCTAACAGTCAGCTCCACTGTAGTTGTGGTTACTAGGTTCCACTAACAAGACTGTACATTTATGACATTTACCATTTTATCCAGTTAGTAACATAACATACAGTATTTGTTCACCTCTGACCCCATGGCTTCCTACAGTTCTGCCCCTTTTATCTAAATATGGTCACTTCTGGCTCGAGTAAAACAATATGGCTTTGACCAAACCACAAACTACTCAGGAATCAATGGGTGACGTCAATGTTCCTATAAAACATAAAATATAAAATATAAAAAGCAGCCCAGGCCAATGTAATGATGAAAATATATAATGTGCCACTAATGGATACAAACAAATCTTAGTACTTACATTTATCTCATCTGTACATATGATTTCTGTCAGATTTTCATTTGCAACAGTGGTGAAAATAACTCCTATGATCCCTGTCTCTACCGGACTGAAATCCTTCTGATTAGATGTTGGAGATTGGACTGCTGTGACTGGATGATGGAGACGAAGACAGGAGGAGCCACAGACCTAGTTCAAGTCTAAACACTGACCTATAGTAAGTATACACGATATGGACAAAAGTATTGGGACACATTAACCCTTTCATGCATAGTGGTCACTACAGTGGACAGTTTCTCTACAGCTTTAATCTTGTATATTCATGGGTTTTGTTGTTTTAGTTCCATATCAACCAACACAGTGGACACTTATGCATCATCTCATAAACTGCAATTCATACCATTATTGTAACTTTGCTGTTCTTGATTGGTTCTTGAGTGGAAATCAATTGTTAATATTTATTTTTTGCATATTATCTCCATGAAGTGAGTAATAACTAGTATTAGAATATGTTAAAATGTGAGAAAACATCAGATTAGCTGCATTAAACATGGTTTCATTTCACTGTTTTCATATCACTTTATGATATTGGGTTTTAAATACATGTTTCTTTGCTTCAAGAATAAAATTCATGGTGTAGCTGAGTGGACATTTTTGTAACTCCATGAAAAACAGGTTGATTTAAAAAAAAAATTCAATCACATTGTTTTTTTTTCCATGCCTAAAGAGGAATAAAAACACTCAGGAAAAAAAAATCTTGATTAAGGTTCTCATAATTCGTGCATGAAAGGGTTAAATTTAGGTGTTTCTTTCCTAATGGGTCTATTTAATATAATAAAAGACAGTGAAATATAAATATAAAAGGGCCCCTCAATGTGCATTTTGCAACTGTGGGATTTGGTTAACCCTTTCATGTACGAATTATGAGAACCTTAATCAAAATTTTTCCTGAGTGTTTTTCCTCTTTAGACATGAAAAAAAAACAATGCGATTAAAAATTTTCTTCTGAAAAATAAATAACAATAATTTAAAAAAAATAACAATAATAATTTAAAAAAAAAATACATTAAAAAAAATAATAATGAAAAAAAAATTCTTATGAACCTATTTTTCATGAAGTTGCAAAAATGTCCACTCAACTGGACACCACACGTTTAATTTTTGACGCACAGAAATATGTATTTACTGATAAATTGTGTGAAAGCTATGGGGAGGCCTTGTGATTCTGGGGCTTTATGCTCAGGAGAGATCTACACAATGTTACCAGTTCATGTCAGAAAAGATATGTAGTGTCTTAAAACTTTAATAAAGATATGTGTATATCCATGAATATACAAGAGAACAGCTGTAGAATAGCTGTCCACTGTAGTGACCAGTGTGCATGAAAGGGTTAAAGTGGATATGGAGATGTAGAGCTGGGTGTCATCTGCTTAGCAATGAGATGGAAAATGTGATTGGGGGGTGGCTGAAAAGTTCACAGGCTGACCAAGAAGGAGTTATTCCACAGCAATGAAACTTGGCATACATTAAATTCAACCTTTCCTGATCCCACACAGTAATGTTGTTTACAGCTAGTTCTTTGAAGTTGTCCCTATTGACACAAATCACATTCTGTGCATTTAAAATATATAACAGCTAAAATTTACTTAGGGGGTCAAATGAGTGGCCATTTTTGTCAAAAAAAAAAAAAAAAAAAAAGTTGTAAGAAATGCGTAGAACTGTGTTGAAATAATGCTAATACATTTGTTCACAGACTACTGATATTATTTGACAGTGGAAGCTCTATTTTCCGAAATACTGGATTTGGAATAGCACGTGTATGTGAAAACTTTTGCTGGTGGACGGATGTGACATTACCCATGATGCTCTGGTCAGTACCAGTACTTTATTAGTAATAAACTTACAGACTTACTTTTGCTAATTCTCCTCTTATTCATAAATGTTAGTATTGTGGATCTAAAACAATAACAGCTGACACAAAAACACAAAATGTGGCAGTGGACAGATGTGACATGGTTGTTACAGATCCCATCATACTGATGCTCAGCAGCCATGTCACCGTTTCCACAAATGATCCCTGTGCAAAAACTAGTATCAGAATTATTTATTGTATAGTTTATCATCATACTAAAGAGTAAATAACAATATAGAATTGTTATTTCTTTATAAAAATGTTTATTATTAGAAAACTGTTGATTTAAAAAGTGACGTGTGACATTCTTAATGTATGTATTGGTGTAACATAAGCAGGATGGATCAGCACCATACTCTATATTGCAACCTGTAAAAATAAAACGTGATATGTAGGATAGAATCTTGTAAGAAAAAATTGGGGAATCGAAAAGAATAGAATATTTGCTTTCAGGTAAATTCAGTTCAAATATAACTTGGCCATTTGTGACATGAAAATATAGCATTAATTGTGATGAAATTGGCTATTTTTGACCTGAAAACATAGTTCATATGACCATCAGCATGTTGCAACAGAACTGAAATCCTGTAAATTTGCATAATTTGCATTTACCAACACATTGTTCCTTTGGGGATTCACTTATATTGATTTCTTATGCACAAAGACATAAATAAGGCCTCTAAGCAAATTTTAGCCGATAAGATTATTAACTATAATTATAAAATATAGTTAAAGTGAATACTAAATGTTGGATATGTCAAGACATCCAGTGGTGCAGTTGCCTCTCCCTCCATTACTACAAGTATATGTATTTAGTCTCTTGTTCATGTTCAGTGTTTGTTTTGTCCAATGTGGGCTTTTAGTGAAGGAATATTAACGCTGGTCCACACCCAGACACAGTAGATCACAGTAATGTACCTTAAAGCTGGAAACCACCTGCTATAACACAAAAAAATATAAGAGGAAGTCCGTTCTGGCTGTAGAAACATAGGTACATTCCATGAAAGGTGACCTGCTTCCTGTGTAGATAGAAATGCCTCATTGTAAGGCAATAATAACATAATTCTGATTTCCGTGTGATTATACACTAATAAAAACATAATTATAGATATAATATGCTATTTCTGCCTGTAGATCCTCCTAAAATCCCCTTACCAGTCACCAGAAGCTCCTCAAGCCGAAATTACAAAATCCCTTTCTCCAGGACAACTTTGGGACAGTCATCCTGCTCCTGTAAGAGTATTAAACTGTGGAACTCACTGCCATCAGAAATAAAATCCATCTCAGAGTTTAAGATGTTCACCACCAGAAGCAAAACCTGGTTAAAGACAAAACACAACTGTTCTCATCTGGAAATATTGTGTATATTGTGTGGGAGAGTGAGTGAGTAAATGAATACCTTATACAGGGTGGGGAAGCAAAATTTACAATGAACATTTAGTTGTTTTTTTCTCAGCAGGCACTACGTCAATTGTTTTGAAACCAAACATATATTGATGTCATAATCATACCTGACACTATTATCCATACCTTTTCAGAAACTTTTGCCCATATGAGTAATCAGGAAAGCAAACGTCAAAGAGTGTGTGATTTGCTGAATGCACTCGTCACACCAAAGGAGATTTCAAAAATAGTTGGAGTGTCCATAAAGACTGTTTATAATGTAAAGAAGAGAATGACTATGAGCAAAACTATTACGAGAAAGTCTGGAAGATACTATTAAAGAAGAATGGGAGAAGTTGTCACCCGAATATTTGAGGAACACTTGCGCAAGTTTCAGGAAGCGTGTGAAGGCAGTTATTGAGAAAGAAGGAGGACACATAGAATAAAAACATTTTCTATTATGTCAATTTTCTTGTGGCAAATAAATTCTCATGACTTTCAATAAACTAACTGGTCATACGCTGTCTTTCAGTCCCTGCCTCAAAATATTGTAAATTTTGCTTCCCCACTCTGTATATAAATGCAACACTGGATTATCGAATTGTATGGTTTGACCGTTTTAAATGATGTATATTTTTTATACATATTATATTTTTATGCATGGTATGATCAATTTAAATGTTGTATGTTTTATAATTGTACTGCAATGTTGCTGGAGTTGAGAATTAGTGCTAGCTATAAACTCTAAATGCATCACATCAGCTGCAAAAATCTATGTTTGACTGCATTGTCCCTGTCAAATAAATAAATAAATCCTGCACACTGGACCTTGAAGAAAGTCAAAGCATTGAACAAAAGCCATGATCCCATTGCTTGATGCATGATTTAAAGCCTGATATTCGGATAAACACATTATCATCCATGTTAAAATGCTTAGCGGGCCATTTTAGGGAGATCTAGTTGCACTGGAATAATCTTTAAAGGGTTAAATAGCTAAAGAGATGAAAAAAAAAAAAGAAGAAAAAAAAAGCATGTGGTGTGGTGTCTGGTTGGGGACGGGTTTGAGCGTGACCTGTTGGGACCTATCGGGGTGAGCCATCAGCCAGCCGTCCAGTCACTCCAGTCTTTGTGATGAGTTCCAGACTGGCTTTTTGCTGCCGCCCCCCCCCCCCTTCACAACACTGGCCAAAAGGAAAAGCCCGCTTGCCTCTGGACTCCCCTCACCCCTCCCCCCCCCCCCCCCCCCCCCCCCCTTCTCTCCCTTGTGTCCCATCGCCGCACATCATCAATACCCCTCAACTCCTCTGTCACTCCCCCCCCCCCTCCCCTCCCCTTCGCCCCTTCAGCAACCCTCTGGAACCCCTTACTTCAAAAGCCTGTGAGCTTAACATGTCATTGATTAGAGCAGGAGGGGCCAGCAGCCTGGGGGCGGTGGTGGGGGCTTTTTTTCTGCAGCTATCTATCACTACTGGGGAATCACACAATCAAGAAGAGGCACTCAGATTCTCAGCAAAAACAAACACATCCATTACAGGGCTTGCGATGGACTTCTCTGCACATTACATCCCGCTTTTATTCAATTATCAGTCCTAGAAACACATGGAATGCAAACACTGATAACAGGGAAATTCGTAGTGAGTCATCATGTTCTGCCAAGCATCATCAGTCATCAGATCGTTTTTCCGAGGCTCCTTTCTGCCAGTGTTTCTGCTGTGGAGGTGTCTGTAGCAGGGTGGGTAAGGGGTTTGGAAGGGGAATGAGTGAAAGAGTGAGCACCCCGGGGTGGTCTGCCAGCCAAACGTTAGGCTAGAGCTTCCCCAGTACACCTGCACACACATAGACACAGTCACGGACAAAGTTAAACAGGCTCATAGACACCCAACATCGTGCACACACACACACACATTCCCGGGTTGGACATGTGGCAGGCCACCCAGCGCTCCGGCTCCTTTTCCTTTAAAACACATCTGGTTGCTCCATTAACACACCGCACCGGAGAGAGAGCAACTCCCTCTCCGTCTCGCTGCCGAATCCTCGCTTACACTCCTCATCTAGACCACACCACCCCAGTGAAGGGGATAATTGGCCAAATGAGATGTTTGCACACAGCCGACTGTGTATGTCAACAACCTATTTAACAGCGATTATGCCTTGAGCAATGATGTTTTAGCGCAGGTTTTCCCCGGCTACCCTCCCGTCTCATTCATTCTCGCACACACACATAGAAAAGTCAGCCCCGTGAACATACTTATTTTTTAAAATCACATTGTATATCTCTAGGCTAGCCGTTTCTGCTTCACCAACACAGGCACGGTGGTATTCCCTACCAGGTAGTGCTGTTTTAGTCATTAAGAGCTCTCTGCGCTGCATGTATCATGTTCATGAGGCTACTAACAGCTACTTTAACACACCTACACACAGTCTGTTTATGCATGAGACAATAGCAACCAGACAAATCCGCAGATTTATTCCTCAGTTATCTGCTCTAGTTACCATTAGGCTCACAGTTTCCGGCTACAAACTGTGTTCAATATTCAAGTAGCAGGCAAAAACCTCAACTATAATCTGAAATAGTTTCTCAAATTGTGTCTTAAAAAGATATATAAACCTGGTGTCATTCAAAGTGTGATGACACTACAAGTTTTTGGTTTGTCTCCAGATCCCCGTTTGCTTTTTCTAAGAAGCTCCGAGTAGAGCGGCGCAGTTTGGAAACACAAAGGGAAGCGAGGACAAGCACTGGGCTGAACCTAAAGCAGAGGCGGCAACTCCTACATGATTTCATCTGGGTAAGTGCACAATCAAAATACCAGGAGGATATTCGCACCGCAGGGTACGAATTTCAAAAATACCAAATTATACTGAACAGTGATTTAAATATGTCCATAAGGCACTGATGTCCCTTGCCATGGCATGGCCAAGTATTGATTTTAAGTTGGAGAAAACTTAAGTCTCAGTGTGCAGTTGGCTGTGGATATGCTCGGAGCCATGAAATCATCTGTAAAGTGCGTTTTGATGAAAATACTGTAGGTAGAAAATAACTTCCACATTGCTTTCCATAAGCAAAAAAGCACACATATGAAAACATTTGCATTTACAATAATGCACATTATTCAGAATCAGGGTGACGAACATGACTGTACTGGACTTACTGTGAATTTGCCAAAACAAGAATCTTTCACCTTACTTATTTTGAATACTATTGGACGACCATGAAGTTGAACTTAAAAAAGGTCCAAAACACAAAACCTGTTGCCTCCATATTTGCCCAAAATGGAACGTTAAAGCAGCGTATGATGTTCGTCACCAATTTTTCATCAAATCTGTAAAACCCAAGTGATAGCCTAAGTGTCTTTCTGTGATTACGCACCTGAATTACTTCCCTCACGGTGAAAAACTTCCAAGTATAGTCCATCACAAGCAGTCCGTTTGTTTTTATACCATTTCGAAACCAAACCGTCACTCGAGCGTTTTCGGAATTCCACACAGCTGTAGCAGCCGTTTCCGTTTTTGTAGCTGCTGCGGCCATACTGTGACTGCGTGGAACTCTGACAAGGCCCAAGTGATGGTTTGGTTTTGGTTTGGTAACTCTGTCTGATGAGTCGACTTGCTTTAAAACCCAAACCTCCAGACTCTGTCAAAAATCTCAGGTCCAGTGTGAGATAAGTCTATGAGCATCAGGGTTATTGTCTCAACATTATAGAAAACAAGTGCTACAACAAAACAGTTTTGCTTTTCTTTCAGGACTTTTGGGTGCACAAATGTTTTACTTCTAAAAAATTGGTAGTAAACATATGTCATTTGACTCGGAGCTACATTCACATTTGGAGTTTTGCCTCATAGCTTGGGCCCAACCATGAGCAAATACAACAGATCTTCAGAAAACCAAAACATGGCAAAAAAAAAAAACATGTTAGTAAATGTTCACCAACTAATGTGTCCTGATGTGCATAATGAGACTTAATCAAAACAAAATTGGAAGAACTTAAAACTAAAGAGTACCTTCATTGTTTTCTGGATTTCTGCATGTTATGTAATGTGTATGAATGAGTTGTAAATGGACACAGTATATTTACAAAGAATGTCATTTTTCACAAGTTACAAACATTAATAATTTAGAGTAAAAAGTCTTTTCTCATACTGTCAAATCATCACAGGCAGGAGTCGCCTGTCTGATCACCGACCGAACACTGTACGGTTATAAACAACTCTAAACTGTATGAATCCACTTTCAGCTGTTGAATATTTCTTGAGTCATATTTTGCTAAACCCACTTTTATTAGTCTTTGGTTCATTTATTTGTGTATTTGGACCCTAATAGTTCATAACATTTGAATATGAACCCTCCAGGTGCTGCAAAGATATCTTTACATTCATTCCAGCAAAAATCGAGTGGATTCTACAACCTGTTTCAATTCCTTTTATATAATTTTATATTAATATTATAACTAGTTGTGTCACGACATTTGTACATATAAGGTCAAGACTTCCGACGAACATTTCTCCGAGTACGACATAATTGTTTGTCAGCAGCGGTTGGAGTAAAAGCTGAAAATATGTCCAAACTTCGAGCCGATTACCTAAAATCTTAAGTTGCTGGTTGTATTAATGAACACAAGTGGCTGAACAGGACAAAGACTCATGGCCAACGACCTGGAGGGGGCGGGGCCTGAAATAGCTCATTTGCATTTAAAGGGCCAGCGCTCAAAACAACCTTTCTGGTGTCATTACTCAGAAATACGTAGGTTTGAAGATGGACCTGTGGAGTTGAATTAATGAAGAATTGAGACCCAAGCAGAGCATTTACAGTTTATGTAGACCACAGGGAAATGTTTGAAAATGCATAATTGGCTGCTTCTATGAAACTGGTCCCTTCCAAACAGGACATGGGGGCTAAAACTTCAAACCAGATGTAGACTAATGTTATGAAGCAAGTTTGGAAGCACTTTGGGTCTATTTTAAAAATTAATACTGAGATAAAAGAGAAACTATTTTCAAATAAAACACATTTTTATATTATTTTACTTCATAATTAATACAAAAATCTGCAAATAACATGGTAAAAAGGACAAAAATTATGCGCTACTATTTTTTCGAATATCTTTTTATTCTCTCACTGGTGCTTTTTGGGAATTGAACTAATTGTGCAAGGCAGAGTGTTTGAGAAAAATTATTGTTATTGTAAAATCATTTGTGATATATTTGTTTTTAAATGGGCAGGTTCTGCATGTAACACAAGTGGACACGATGGGTTACACACGAAACCTGGAATTAGACTGACAATTCCTGAAAAACTCATATGTCTGGATTAGAAAAACCACTAGGATCATCAAATTCAACACAGTGTCTTTATGTATAGCGGTATATAAGACCATTTACAAACATGTTTTCCAGATCAAATGCACTGACACCTTGGTAGCTTTTCCTGTCTCGATTTTGGTCCTATTTTTGGCCCCATTATTTTATTAAAAATTCCTTAATTTTGGGATGGCTCAGAGCAAGAGGATACTTTTTTTTGCATTCATCTGAGGTCATCATGAGGTACATCCTGGGGGGAAATATGTCTAAATTTCTTTTATTATTGAGTCTAAAAAGCTGGAAAAATGTCAGGTACCAAAATGAACTCAGTTTCATAGAAGCACCCAATTCCATTTTTTTTTTTTTTTCCCCCAAGGCAAAAAAAAAAAAAAAAAAATCACTCCTTTAATACTCCTGCTTATGTTACACAACTCAGTGTTTTACCTTTAACTATAAGAACAATCACTCCACTGTTACAGTCTTACATACTGTACAGTTCACATCTACTACAGCTGCCCCACAATGCAACAGTTCAAAGTATACGAGTCACGTTTTACATCTACAGTCCAACCCTCCTCTTAATGCTTTGGCTAATATTCTATTTTTTGACATCAGCTTCCCACAAAGACAAAGAAAGAATATTTTTGCTCAGGTTGTGCTGTCCATAAAAAAAAATCACACAGTACAACAGAGTGTCTGTGTGGAGGCTGATGTCAGATGACAGGAGTCAGTCAACGGATGAAGTTGTGCCAGAACTGGCTTTAAATGAGTTTTGCAAACTTTTGTAACATTTGACATTGAAGCTTAGGCTCAAGAAACAGAAAGAAAAATACTCCCTACAGTTTTCATCCTAGTTTGGGGGTAGATATTATACAAAACAACACGGTCTTAACACAGTATTAGATCAGAATAAGCTTTATTGGCCAAGTACGTGAACACATACAAGGAATTTGGCTTTGATTGTTACATTGGTCCCGACATACACTACAGAGAAAAAGTTAAGGATATTTTTAATTTTTGGGATATTTTTTTCAATTGGGATTCTTGCACAGCGCTTTTTACTTTTTTGTGTGTGAATTGAAACACATTTTTTTAATGACCAGACATACGAGGGCTGTTCAATAAGTTCATGGCCTCACCCAGAAATACTGGTTGTTATAATACAGGATGTTACATTCTTTCGTGACGGGATAGTGATGCTTGAACATCAATGGACCAAGTGCATTGCTGCAAATGGAGATTATGTTGAAAAATAAAATATAAATTATCAGTCTGTGTTGTTCTGTTCTGGGTGAGGCCATGAACTTATTGAACGGCCCTAGTAGCTTTATTTACAAATGGCAAAAATGACAAAAAAATGACAAAAAAAGAAATATCCTGAATTATTTGTTTGTAGTGTACAATTCCAACATGAACCCAGAACAACATGAACCCAATCACATGTGGACTTAACAGCGTGGGGAAGCAAAATTTACAATGAACATTTAGTTGTTTTTCTCAGCAGGCACTTCGTCAATTGTTTTGAAACCAAGCATATATTGATGTCATAATCATACCTAACACTATTATCCATAACTTTTCAGAAACTTTTGCCCATATGAGTAATCAGGAAAGCAAACGTCAAAGAGTGTGTGATTTGCTGAATGCTCTCGTCACACCAAAGGAGATTTCAAAAATAGTCGGAGTGTCCATAAAGACTGTTTATAATGGAAAGAAGAGAATGACTATGAGCAAAACTATTACGAGAAAGTCTGGAAGATACTATTAAAGAAGAATGGGAGAAGTTGTCACCCGAATATTTGAGGAACACTTGCGCAAGTTTCAGGAAGCTTGTGAAGGCAGTAATTGAGAAAGAAGGAGGACACATAGAATAAAAACATTTTCTATTATGTCAATTTTCTTGTGACAAATAAATTCTCATGACTTTCAATAAACTAATTGGTCATACACTGTCTTTCAATCCCTGCCTCAAAATATTGTAAATTTTGCTTCCCCACCCTGTAGACATAATATAGACAAACATTCGACTAGAGACAAGAACAACAATGGGTTGAGATTTACAGTGGATTTATAATGTAATATGTAAGAGTGCGAATTGGAGTTTTTTTATACGGTGACTGGATGTGTGGATCCGGTCTATTAAAAATATATGTTTATGTATATATTATTTTAGAGCTGAAATGATTAATTGACTCAAAGTGATCCAAAAAAAATTATTCAACCGCAATTCTCCTGAATCAAAGCTTTGTTTCCTTTATTTCTCTGCTGTCAAACATTGGTTCCGCTGTTGTGTCTCACACGGACGCTTATTGTGACGCACGAAGAAGCTTCAATTCAGAAAAACTGCAATAGAATATTTCCCTTCAATCAACTTGATTCGATATATCGAATCGTGAATTTTTGCATTCGCATCAAGCACCTAATCGATTAATCGGTTACAGCTCTATATTATATACAGTGGGTTTTATGTTGTAATATGTACAGATAAATAAAAGCAGATAAATAAGTAGATAAAAGTACTTGCACACCTGCTTAGCTTTCTGCTCGTTTTCATCACATTTTATTATTTTTCATCATATTTTCCAGGTCTGTTGACGCACCAGGCTGAAAACAATAAGGTCACAAGTGTTTAAATTCATATTTTTCGCCTTATTAGTACTAAAGTTAGCATTTCTCTTAATCTTGAACATGAACTACCTGTACTCTTCTTCCCTCTGTGTCTGGAAACAGTCAACGCAAAAGAAAACACTGGGGAAAAAGCCTCCAAATGTCAAGTGTTTATGCACATACGTACATATGTTAAATGATTTATGTTAACATCCAGCTACACCATCATTTTCCGAAACATTCGTGACCTGTAGTTGTTAACCCGCAATTTACACTGTAGCTATAAAACCAGCCTTTTGACAGCAAAGATTATGTTTCAAAAAACAGAGACAGAAAGAAAACAAAGGAAGAATTAAAATTATGGGGTTAATCATAGCTCCTATTTGCTCATTTTTATGGGTGCTGTTATGTTTAATGTTAATGATGTAATAGTTTGTTGTTTGTTCCACTTTTTCAGTTTCCAATGAGAGGATGACTAATATAAGAACCAGGGCACATATAAAGTGTTTTAATAGAAATCACACAAAAGACGGAAAAATAGAATAATTTCTTTTACCTGGATTATTGGTATGTTGTCAAATTAGCCGTGCTATTTTTTTGTGTATAATCGTGTTTAGTGGTTATTTAGTGACTATTAATATCTCATAAAACAAATGGGCTACATGGAAGTTGGCACAAGATCTGAAGTACAATTATCATTTTCATGCTACACTTTTATTTTATATGACTAGATACCTCTGTTTTTACCTATACAGTCTTAATATGTACATAGTGTTTTTCTTATCTTATACTGGAGAGACAACAACTGCCAACAAACAATGCTTTATACACATTTATGTACTTTATGTATGAATAAAGCTGTTTCTGATTATAGCCTGTCATTTTTATTCATGACTTCTTTTGTGATCAGTTTGTTTTTTAGTTGTTTTTATAGATAATTTTCGTGTTATGATTGATTGATTGATTGATTTACTGATTTATACCGAACATGCAATGGAATTTTACATATATGCAAACTAGCGAAACATACATAATAATACAAATATCAAGAATCATAACAATCTTAGACAGAAGAACAGCACAATAGTTCCATTTATGTGCCCGAAAAAGGGTGGGAAGAAGTGCAACGTATTTAATCCCATCTTTTACCTTGTATTACACATTAATTGAATGATGAGTATTGATAGAATGTATAATAACAGGGTTTTTTTTAGAGACTTTAATATTATAATTGCATATATTTGCAAATTGTGTATTCAAACTGTGAAAGTGATCGCTTACGACAGCTCTTATAGTTGAAGCATTCCTGTTTTTCTAGAATTTAAAGCAGCGTTGAATGGTTCAGAGCAATATCTTCAACATAAATTTAAAATGTCAGACAAAATTTGTTGTTACTCGATGCTGGAAAACCCATGCAGCTCAGCTATAAAAAAAAAAAAAAAAAAAAAAAAAAGAAGAAACTTTTAACAGGAGTTCCACAGCATTGTGCTGTAGATTCTCCATGCACCTTATTTGCCAGGGAACTTCAGCCAAGTTCCCCCGATCAGCATTGTGGAGCTAGACAAGCGTATGGATACACCATGTCTCTGGGCTAAGCCATCAGAGATGTTCGCCTCTCCCTTCAGTGAAAGCGCTCCAGGTCAGTGAAACCTGAGGGGAGAGGGAGAGCCAAGCTGACCAGACCCTGAATAACTTTCATCTCTGATTACACAGCTTCTCTCTCTGGAGTGTACACTTCTCCACCCCGGCATACTGATCAGGCCGATTCAGCCCTCCATGATCACTGCAGCTCACAAACTGACAGACTTGAGAGCCGTCTCTATCCTCCATCCCCCCAGCCCGTTCAGCACCTAGGGTTATCGTCAAAAGTCTATAGCCCCTCCGAAGTCTCAGTAGAAATCAGCAGGGCTGGATCGGTGAGAAGGCCCGGGCCAGAGGAAGCCTGGGAGAGGAGGAGAGGTGCTCTGGCTCTTCAGAGACACCCCTCCCGGCTTTTTGAAGGGGGAGGGCGAACAGAAGGAAAATCAATAGGCAAGGAGCAGGAGGCCTGTGATGGCATGGCTAATCGGGTTTCTGCATTAATGTTTCAGACGCTGGGAGAACTCGTTGCCTGGCTTGCTATACTCAGGGCCTCAGCGCAGCCTTGCACAATAAGCAGCAAAACACACCGACACACACACACACACACACACACGAAAAGGCACCAATATAACTCGCACATTCAAACACATTTACCCGCTGAAGCACACAAAAGAAAAGGACATATCAATAACAAGCAGTGCTTTCAAAACTGTGTTTCTTTACACATATGGGACATACAAGCAAATAGAATCCAAAACCTGATGCAGCAAGAACCTACTTTAGTTTGTTTAGTTTCAGATTCTGTGTGCAAGGTGTAGTAGCATCTAGTGGTGAGGTTTCAGATTACAGCCAAATGAACACTGGGGCTCACTCTAATGTCAAAGGCCCTCCTTGGTGCCAGAGTTTGGGGTTAAGAACATATTTCCTCAGATTCAAATTCTTAATAGGTGACAATAATGCACCATAACAGTGGATGTCGCCCAATATACGATCTACATCCGCCACAATAATACTAGCAAATTAGACTACTGGTGTCATTATTATTATTATTATGTATTTTTGTATTATTTCAACAATTATTATTTTCCCCCTCACTTCCCCCTCTCTCTTTCTCACTTTCATTCACACCCCCTTCTTCCTCTTTTCCCTATCGCCCCTAACCAAGCTATATTGTTTAGTTGCTATTTACATTTATGATCCTTTTCATTGTAATATGATGTTGTCGTTGTTGTTTGTCAATACTCTGTTGTTGTTGTTGTTTTTGGTTTGTTTGTTTGATTTTCCCTTTATGTGTTGTTGTTTTTTCTGTCCACATTGTCTTGTTAACTATCACTGATTAAAAAATAAGTTAATTAAAAAAAATAAATAAATAATGAGCAGTGCTTTCAAAACTGTGTTTCTTTACACATATGGGACATGCAAGCAAATAGAATCCAAAAACTGATGCAGCAAGAACCTACTTTAGTTTGTTTAGTTTCAGATTCTGTGTGCAAGGTGTAGTAGCATCTAGTGCTGAGGTTTCAGATTACAGCCAAATGAACACTGGGGCTCACTCTAATGTCAAAGGCCCTCCTTGGTGTCAGAGTTTGGGGTTAAGAACATATTTCCTCAGATTCAAACTCTTAATAGGTGACAGTAATGAAAAGTCACAGTGGATGCCACCCAATATACAATCTACCGCCGCCACAATAATACTAGCAAATTAGACTACTGGTATATATATATCTACACTTCTTTTCTTCTTTAAACTTTTGTACTACGCACCACCAGAGAGTTGTCTCTTATAATTTCGTTGTACATATGTATAATGACAATAAAGGCATTCTATTCAATTATGTATTTTTGTATTATTTCAACAATTATTATTTTCCCCCCTCACTTCCCCTTCTCTCTTTCTCACTTTCATTCACACCTCCTTCTTCCTCTTTTCCCTATCGCCCCTAACCAAGTGATATTGTTTAGTTGCTGTTTACATTTATGATCCTTTTCATTAGGGATGCACTGATACTGATACGAGTATTGGCATCGGCTCCGATACTCAGTGTGTGTACTCGTACTCGTAAAAGATATCCGATACAAATGCACCGATACCACTTTCGGCTGTTTGACATTCACAGTTCAGTGCAGCAGGTACGCGGAGGTGGAATAATGTGTGGGGAGTGTGGAGATTTTTCAAAATAAATGATGGTGATAAAAGTAACGCTGACTGCAAGTGACGTTAAAGACACAGACAGATATGGACGCAGTGTTATGTCCGTCCTCTGCGTACATTCCATCCATTTTCCAGGTGCTGGCAGGTGCGTACCCAGAATGAGAATACCAGCGGGAGTACGGAGTGGTGCGCACCCCCGCCAGCGGAAGTGAAAATGAAACTTATCACTCATTTCTCTTTTCTCTACCTGCTGAAGCTAAGCTTTTAAACCTTACCAGTGAAAACGCTGCAATATTAGTATCACATTAGTGTTACCTCTGTCGTCTCCATGTTTGTTATTACTGACTTTCTTCTTCTTCTTCTTCTTCTCAAAAAACTTTACTGTTCTTCGTGGTATTTGTCCAGAATGGTTAATTCAGAGCAGCACCACCTGGTGGATTAATTGAGAAACGCTCATTCCAACACATTAAATGTCAGTAGCAGCACTTTGTTTCAGTCAGACTAATGACAACGACAATAAAGCACATTTACAAAAGGAACTAAGAACTGGAATGGGATTATTAAGTACTCGTATCGGTACTCGGTATCGGCAAGTACTCAAATGTAAGTACTCGTACTCGGTCTGGAAAAAAGTGGTATCGGTGCGTCCCTACTTTTCATTGTAATATGGTGTTGTCGTTGTCGTTTGTCAATACTCTGTCATTGTTGTTTTTGGTTTGTTTGTTTATTTGTTTGATTTTCCCTTTATGTGTTGTTGTTGTTTTTCTGTCCACATTGTCTTGTTAATTATCACTAATAAAAAATAATAAATAAAAAAATATAACAAATAGTGCTTTCAAAACGGTGTTTCTTTACACATATGGGACATACAAGCAAATAGAATCCAAAAATTTAAACAGCAAGAACCGACTTTAGTTTGTTTAGTTTCAGATTCTGTGTGCAAGGTGTAGTAGCATCTAGTGGTGAGGTTTCAGATTACAGCCAAATGAACACTGGGGCTCACTGTAATGTCAGAGGCCCTCCTTGGTGCCAGAGTTTGGGGTTAAGAAGATATTTCCTCAGATTCAAATTCTTAATAGGTGACAGTAATGAAAAGTCACAGTGGATGCCACCCAATATACAATGAGCATTTTGGGTTACTGAACCAATGTGGAAACCGAAATAATTATGAATATGATGTTCAATTTATGCATGTTGATCCCACTATGTTACATATCCCTACATCTGTAACATGAAGATAGTTATTGATACTCAAAAGAATCCAAGTGAGAATGTATTGTCCCAGGTTGAAAGTGGTTTTGGTTTGGTTTGATTTGGTTTGATAAGGGCCAAACACATTGCAACGGCCCAGTGCGTCTCAGTTGGAGAAAACCACTGCAAGTACAGAAACGATGCAAATTCACAAACTCAAACACAAGTCTAAACGAGGTACAAAAAGAGGAATGTGGTGTAAATGAAAAAATGCGCCGCAAGACACAAAAACAAAAGCATAGTCATCACATGCTCTGCAAATAAAGAAACAATGCAAATCAAGAAAACATCTGCAAACGAAAAACGCTGCATAACCAGTCAGTACAACAGAAGTGCTCCAAACCTGTAGGGGGCAGCGTTTATGGACAACAGACTAGTGTCAAATAGAATCAAATAAAAGTCACATGACTGCGCTAGACCGTAACTTCAATTTGTTCCCACTGTAATTTGAAACCCTGTCAGTCAGCTGTTCTCTGTCTCTCTCCATCCTGTGTGTCTCTGCATTGAGCTGTTCTGCTGACAGCGCCCCCTACAGGTGTGGAGCACTTCTGTTGGACTGACTGGTTATGCAGTGTTTTTCATTTGCACATGTTTTCTTGGTTTGCATCATTTCTCTATTTGCAGAGCATTTGATGATTATGCATTTGTTTTTGTTTTTTTTTCCATTTCCACCACGTTGCTCTTGTTGTACCTCATTTAGACTTGTGTTTGAGTTTGTGAATTTGCATCGTTTATGTACTTGCAGCCGTTTTCTCCAACTGAGACGTACTGGGCCGTTGCAATGTGTTTGGCCCTTGTCGACCACTGTATATACCGTACTTTCCGGATGATAAGCTGCTACTTTTTTCTCACGCATTGAACCCTGCGGCTTATCCAACGATGCAGCTCGAGTATAGATTTTTACAGGCTAATGACCTCCAGGGGCCGCTCTAGCAGGAAGCGCAAAAGCGAGACAGACAGGTGGAAGAGGTGATGCGAAGAGGAGAAGTTTTAAGCTGAACTTTTAACAAACATTTTGCACAAACCCTCATCATGGAAAACACACCAAGAAATGCAAATGATGCAGCTTTTAAGTTAAAAGCAATCGATCTGGCTGTTGAAGAAGGAAACAGAGCTGCTGCACGGAAGTGCCACTGAGAGCGACAACGCAGGAGAAACGTAGGAGTGTGACGGAGCTTTTCTGAGGCTGTTCAACTCCGACACTGAAGAAGACGACTTCAGCGGTTTCAATGCGCGGAAGGACGATGAAGATAGCGATCAATGACTTTTCTGGGTTTTTTAACCAGCCGTGTTACAGGCACTGTTTGGGAAAAAGCAGTTAAGGTTTGGAAATAAATATTTAAATAATCTTTCTGTGTAAATATCTCAAGTTACAACGTGCATACCTGTGGCTTATAGTCAGGTGCGGCCTATATATGTACAAATATTTTTTTCTTTTAAAATTTGGTGGGTGCGGCTTATAGTCAGGTGCGCTCTATAGTCCAGAAAGTACGGTACCTGTTGTGAAGCACACTGAGTCTGCCTTGTGCATGAAATGTGCTCTGAAAAGATACTGACAGTCAATAGAAACTTTGAGGTAGAAATGTCTGCATATTTCTACTTGTAGGGGGGTTGTAATTATTCATTGTGGATTTATTGATGACTTAGTGCTCGGGTAGTTGAGATAATGATGAGTTGTCGTGTTGTCACAGTTCATTGCACATGGGTTGGTCTCTTTGCAAAAGTGGACCAAATACACATTGAGCAATACTCAAAGGGTATCTGCACAATTTGAGGATTGGTTTTGAAGGCCTATATAAAGGCCCAAAAAAGGCCACCATTGTTAGTCCAGTGAATGGCATCATGCCACGTCTATCAAGTGAACAACATCTCCGGGCACTGGGTATGGTGGAGGCCGGTCTGAGCTACAGTGATATAGCCAGGCCTACGTATGGGCTGTTCCCAACCCACAGTCAGACCGCTACTGTTGTGACTTTATGTTTGGCAGGTGACATTTTCTTTTGTAAAGTTTTTTGTTTTGAAATTATTCTTGAAACTTTAGATTTTTGTTCCTGTATGCCTATACAGGGTGGGGAAGCAAAATTTACAATATTTTGAGGCAGGGATTGAAAGACAGTGTATGACCAATTAGTTTATTCAAAGTCATGAGAATTTATTTGCCACAAGAAAATTTACATATTAGAAAATGTTTTTATTCTATGTGTCCTCCTTCTTTCTCAATAACTGCCTTCACACGCTTCCTGAAACTTGCTCAAGTGTTCCTCAAATATTTGGGTGACAACTTCTCCCATTCTTCTTTAATAGTATCTTCCAGACTTTCTCGTAATAGTTTTGCTCATAGTCATTCTCTTCTTTACATTATAAACAGTCTTTATGGACACTCCAACTATTTTTGAAATCTCCTTTGGTGTGACGAGTGCATTCAGCAAATCACACACTCTTTGACGTTTGCTTTCCTGATTACTCATATGGGCAAAAGTTTCTGAAAAGGTATGGATAATAGTGTTAGGTATGATTATGACATCAATATATGTTTGGTTTCAAAACAATTGACGTAGTGCCTGCTGAGAAAAAACAACTAAAGGTTCATTGTAAATTTTGCTTCCCCACCCTGTATGTGTTAGTGTTTTTACTTGCATCTTGTATCCTGCTGTTGTGGCATTTACTTGTCTGTCAAAACCACTTTGTAAACTTTGTTTTTAAAAGGTGCTCTAAAAATAAAGCTATTATTATTATTATTATTATTATTATTATTATTATTAACCCTTTCATGCACGAATTATAAGAACCTTAATCAAGATTTTTTTTCCTGAGTGTTTTTATTCTTCTTTTGGCATGAAAAAAACAATGCAATTGAAAATTTTCTTATGAAAAATAAATAAATAAACAAAAACTTTATAAAAACAAAAAATAAAGTTAAAAAAATACATACATACATACATACATACATACTACTACTACTACTACTAATAAAAATGAGTTTATGAACCTATTTTACATGAAGTTGCAAAAATGTCCATTCAGTTGGACACCTTGCATTTAATTTTTGAAACGAAGAAACATGTATTTACAGATAAATTGTGTGAAAACTCGGGGGGGAGGGGGGCTTGTAGTTCTGGGGGTGAGAGTATGCTCAGGGGAGATCTACACAATGTTACCAATCCATGTCAGTAAAGATACGAGGGCTGTTCAATAAGTTCATGGCCTCACCCAGAAATACTGGTTGTTATAATAAAGAATGTTACATTCTTTCGGGATGGGATAGTGATGCTTGAACATCGATGGACCAAGTGCATTGCTGTAAATGGAGATTATGTTGAAAAATAAAATATAAATTATCAGTCTGTGTTCTGTTCTGGGTGAGGCCATGAACTTATTGAACGGCCCTCGTATGTAGTGTCTTAAAATTTTAATAAAAATATGTGCAAAAACAAACAAACAAACAAACAGAAAAAAATCCATGAATATATAAGAGATCAGCTGTAGAATAGCTGTCCACTGTAGTGACCAGTATACATGAAAGGGCTAATATCTTAAACAAATGATTCACATGAAGAAATTCCAGTTTAGAGTTTCAAAATAAAAATTATGTCGAAAAATATGGTCTCAAAGTTTTCATTGACTGTGAGTGTATAAAGTTGAATTGAATTACATACAAATTAATGGAAGTCGATTGGAGCCAGGCTTTTCTTTAACCTACACCTAATGGCCGTCACAGTATTACACCCGAGAATTCTTCTGCATTTGCTTCACTTTGACGTTGCAGTTGTTGCCCTTCGGTTCCCTGTGAAAATCTGAACACGATTTGTTACTGAGCCACAGCAGTCGCAAACACACCGACTCAAGGTTGCGACACCGGTGTGAGGTTCTGGCCATGCATGATGTATTTAAATCAAAGAGCAGGAGCTGATAAGACAAGAGGTCTGGTCTCAGGGACAGTTTACCTGAATCCAGCAGAGAGCGAGGAAAGAGAGGAGTAAAAGAAACTGCCCTGAAAAATGCAAGCCGTAGGTCACTGTTGAGATAAGCCCGAAAAAACTGGAGATTGCTGGTGTGTGTCTGTGAGTGTGAGAGCCAGATAGAGAGGCAACAGGCATAGCTGTGTTGGAGGATCAGTCCTCCCAAACACTGAATCATAATCTCTAAACTCTGCTGGCATTCGGTGTTTATGCCACAGTTTCCACATTGCTTTCCTCTGACATTAGCTGTGTATAAATCAGGCTGCGACAGACAGGCAGCTCCCTTCCAGAGGCTGGTACGGGAAGGGGAGCTGCCACGGGCTGCACCCTGGGCCCCCACCACCGCACCCGCCCCCGAACGACACCACCCGCCCCTCCTCGCCACACCACCAGATGTGCTCTGCTATCTGCTATACACCCCCCCCCCACCACCCACCTCCCCAAACACACACATCCACAGAGGCACCATCATCCCACCACTCATCCTGACACCGCAGTTCCTCCAACTAGGCTGAAATATTCCCTCTGTGCTCTCCTACGCTCTGACTGGGCCGGTCCACAGCTCTCACTACAATAACAACAATCATTGTTTAAGTCTTGCAAAAGTTGTCCTCACCCAACCTTCCATTTATGAAGAAACCATTTAAAAGAAAAGTCCTTCAAGTGCAATCATCTTCAAAGTTACAAAGCCTTTATGTTGAACATTTCTGTACAATATTCACTCAAGGTGCACTTTATATCGCTGCGTATTACATATAGAATCACGGTTTCGCATATTGAAGCATCGCCATTATTAAATGTCATTATCAGGCCAGCGTTGGACGAAGCATTCATATCCGTTATTATAGTAAAATTACAAATACTTGACTGCAAATCAAAGTTTTTCACTCAAAATGTTACTTCAAGGTTCAATGCCTGATTTTCTTTAGTCAATGCAGAGGAAAAACTGCTTTCTCCTGATATAATGCAAGTGTGTTGGAGAAGAACTGAGGCTTCTGCAATTGTTTCAGAGATGTAAGGGGTTAAAGGGTGTCTAAAAGATTTAATCACCTACTTTAAACATTTTCTTACATGTGACTCTACTCCATGTTACAGAAGTAAGCGTGCTTAAAGGGGTCACATTTATCTAAACCCACTTTTATTAGTCTTTGGTTCATTTATTTGTGTATTTAGGGACACTATAGCAGTTCATAAAGTTTGTATTTATCTTATCTTTGCATTCATTTTTGCAAAAATCGAGTGGATTTCTACAACCTGTTTTAATTCCTGCTTAATTTGTTACGTTTTTTAACTAGTTACATCATGACGTAACTGTTTATCAGCAGCAGCGGTTGTAGTAAAAACTGAAAATATGTCCAAACTTCGAGCCAATTACCTAAAATGTTCAGTTGTTGGTTGAACAGGACAGAGCAGCACAGCCAAAAACCTGGAGAGGGCGGGGCCTGAAGTGGCTTATGTGCATTTAAAGGGCCAGCGCTCAAAACGACCTTTCTGGTGTCATTACTCAGAAATAGGGTTGAAGATGGACCTGTGGAGTTGAATTAATGAAGAATTCAGACCCAAGCAGAGCATTTACAGTTTATGCAGACTACAGGGAAATGTTTTAAAATGCATAATTCTATTAAAAAAAAAAAAAAGCAAAATATCACTCCTTTAAAGTATGAGAATTCAAAGTGTTCAGTGTGCAGTAAATGTCAGTTTTTTGGAGGTTTTAGATTCATTTTACTGCAAGATGTATTTAATCACCTACTTTAACCCTTTCATGCATGAATTATGACAACCTTAGTCAATATTTTTTTTCTTGAGTGTTTTTATTCCTCTTTAGGCATGAAAAAAACAATGCAAATGAATTTTTTTTTTTTTTTTTTTTTTTTTACGAACCTATTTTTCATGGAGTTACAAAAATGTCCACTCAGCTGGACACCATGCATTTAATTTTTGAAGCAAAGAAACATGTATTTAAACCTCATCCTCAGAAAGTGATAAACTGCGTGAAAACTATGAAATAAAAACATTTTTAATGCCGCTAATTGCTAAATCGCTAATGTTTTCTCACATTTGATCATACTCTAATATTAGTTATTACTCATTTCATGGAGATAAAATCCTTCTGAGACCCAGGAAATTGACAGTTTTAGCTTTTTTACATTAAAAAATTGTCTTGATTGGAAACTGCATAATGCAACAGTTTCTTCAGATACATTTTTAATTTTTTTTTTTTTTTAATTGATTGATTTTTTTTTAATGGAATGTCCTTTGTAATGCACAGTATTTTTTAAGTGAAACTGTCAAAGTTTTGTCCCCTACAGAGGACAAAATGCATTGCTGGGTCTCAGGAGGATGTGCAAAAAAAAAAAAAAAAAACTTTTTGTTTCAGAAAACTGTTAATTACAGTCTAATAACAACAAGCAACTGATTTACACTAAAACATGTTACTGCAGATCAGGTTTAGCATGACCAGCAAAGTTACAATAATTGTATGAACTGCAGTGTATGGGATGGTGCACTGTGTTGACTGATATGGAACTAAAACAACTAAACCCATGAATATACAAGAGAACAGCTGGAGAAGAACTGTCCACTGGAGTGACCACTATGCATGAAAGGGTTAAACATTTTCTTAGATGTGACTCTACTGCTTTACTCCATTTTACAGAAGTAAATGTGCTTAAAGGGCTCATATTTTGCTAAACCCACTTTTATTAGTCTTTGGTTCATTTATTTGTGTATTTGGACCCTAATAGTTCATAAAATTAGAATTTGAACCCTCCAGGTGTTGCAAACCTTTATCTCTATATTCATTTTGGCAAAAACTGAGTAGATTTTTACAACCTGCTTAATTTGTTCCGTTTCATAACTAGTTACGTCACCAAATTTGCACATATAAGGTCAAGACTTCAGACGAACATTTCTCTGAGTACAATGTAACTGTTTATCGGCTGCAGTGGTTGTAGTAAAAACTGAAAATATGTCCAAACATCGACAAGATTACCAAAAATGTTCAGTTGTTGGTTGTATTAACGAACAAGAGTGGCTGAACAGGACACAAAGCATAGTCAACAACCTGGAGGGGGTGGGCTCATTTGCATTTAAAGGGCCAACGCTCAAAACCACCTTTCTGGTGTCATTACTCAGAAATAGGGTTGAAGATGGACCTGTGGAGTTGAATTAATATCTGATGACCGTGAAAAGACAACTAACTGCATTTTACACCAATTATTTACATGTATTGATACGATTAATTGATCAACAGGTATTAAACAGTTTAGATCAGTAGATGGTTTTGGACGATGGTAGATTTTTGGGTCCTTATGGGTAAATGTGAACGGGGCATAAAACTCACCACAAAGGAAACAACTTATCTTTCAGTTTTTCACAAACACCTGCCAGACCAATAGTGTGGAGGAAAAAGCACAAGAGTAGTGGCATAAAATACTAAAGGAGCATGAAACAATAATACTCAATATTATTCAGTAATATGTACATAAGTACCGTACTTGGGTAAAAGTAGGCTATTTTGTTACAGGATAGGGACAGAAGGCTATTTTATCCAGTGGTGATTTTTCATAGACTGCAAGGGAAGCTCGGCTTCCCCTAAAATTACGAAAATTAAATGGTTAAATATGTTCGGTTGTGTTGACATTTTATTGACTACAAATGTGTTAGAACACGTTCATCTCAAAGACGAGTTCGTTCAGAATCAGCTTTATCACAAATCAACGGACTCGATGTTGTTCACTTCTCATACATCTCTGCTCAGTGCATTTGTCCATAGACTGCGGGCGTCTCTGGGCTTCAATGGGACTGAGTGGAACAGTTTTTTTCATTGCCTCAAAACCGGACGGTAATTGGATAAATGCCACGATGTTGTCCCGCCCCCGGACGCTGTGGGCGGAGCTCGGCCGGGCTGGACGCCAGAATCCCACATGCTGATTGGAGGATCGGTCGAAAGGCTGAATCCCGTTTGATTGACAGCTATTTTGAGATCTACTCCTTCACTGACACAGTTCAGTTGAATACTGTTGCGCATTCTGCTGTGAAATCAAGAGAGAAACCACTACGAAATTACTCGTTCATTTCTTGCACTGTAAACAAAACACACTCATTGGACTTCCTTGTTTCAATTTAACATAATTTCAGCATTTTCTTGTTTCAGTTACATAATTTAATCATTTCTTGTTTGAGTTTAATATCATTTTGTAGATAGTTCGGCTAGGTCGGAGTGAAAGGAGCATCTCTTGTTTAAAAAGGCTGAAATCTTTCTTACACTCACAACACAATGGGCCAAGGCTGTCTACGCAGCCTAGCTCTGCTGGCCATTGACAGGACACTGGTCCAGTCCCTGGAAAAGACGCCTACTTGGTACGATAAGGTCACTGACCATTTTCTTAAAAGGAACAGAGAGCCGAATTTTTGTTTAAATAACTTGACAATTTTTTTGATGTAAGCTGACAATGCAGCCCCCACTGATTTTATCTGATAACTTTTTTCCACTTTCCTCTAGCTGATGTTCAGTTGTTACCAGATTCGAGAATTATCCACTAATTTGTCCTTTGTTAAGTGTCAAAAAGTCAAGTGAAATAGCCTAAATCAAATGAAAATCTGAAGATAGTTTTTAAAAAGCACAAGGGAAATGTCAGAGATGTTCAAGGTGTATTTCATCAGAAGTTCAATTTAAAAAAATAAATTAAAAAAACCCAACAAAAAGTAGGTTATTAAAAAACTATGAAATGCATATATTTTCAAGTACATAGAAAGTAAAATGAATGTACTTGTAGATGAGTCGATATTGCAGAGTTTATACATATTACAGGAACAATAGACACTTGGAAAAAAAAAAAAAAAGTACCAGACTCACCAAAGATATTTTCCTTCAAGGTCGATAACTCCTGCTTCAATAACTGGTTCAGTTTGGAAGGTTCATCACAATTCATTCCAAAAGCTGTTATTGCACATTAGTGAGGTCTCCAGATTAAATGTACACAGCAGACACTGCAGAGTTCAACATGTAAAAGCCAAACACAGCTTTGGATCATTCAGCACCTGTAGCTCATCACTAACTCAGGTGATTGACAGGGTGGCAGACCAGGCTCCGCCCACATGGCTGAGGTGACACTGGTGAATGTGGAAGATCTGAGGTGAGGCTTCAGTGTGGAGCTCCCACTGACACCACCACATGTAGGTACAGTGTTTCTATTACATCCCAGAACGTATATGTCAGAACACAGACACCAAATTCTTAACATGAATGTGGATGAAAACTGAGTTACTTGAATTTTTTGATGCAATTTGCACTGAAATTACAGAACTTTTGGAAATTTTAGTGCATGTGAGAATACTTTTTTTTTTCAACAGTGGTTCCAAAACTTTTCAGCCTTTAACCCATAACACATATTTTGTGTTATTTCACATAATTTAAAAAAAATAATAACAATAAATATCTTTTACTATCGCCACAGGGAAATTTGGTTTGAGCAGTAGTGTTGCATTATGCATGGGTTGAAAAACTACAGCATATTAATACTTAAAGACCCACAACTACTTTTGTCACAACTTCCAAATGATTTTTTTGTCTTTCCCAAGAGATTTATCACCATTTAATAATAATATTATCCTCTGCAATTTGCATTTTTCAGTGAAAATCTGGTATTTTCCTAAATTTAATTGACTGATCATGTAGATGTTCATAAAATAGTAGTGTACATTCAAAGGTTATTATATCAAAACACAGAAAAGTGAAGGAAAAGTCACTTTTTCAGCATTAAACAAACATAAAAACAGATATTTACAAGTACTGTCATTTATCAAACTCCATTTCCTGGTAAATCAATGTTGTAGAAGATGACGGTGTTTCCACATTCACTACGGAGCCTCTGAACGTCCAAATGGGTCATATCTGATGACCATGAAACTGCATTTTACACCAATTATTTACATGTATTGATAGGATTAGTGGATCAACGGGTATTAAACATTTTAGATCAGTAGATGATTTTGGTTGATGGTGGATTTTTGGGCCTTTATTATTCAAAATGTATCATGTAAATAATAATAATAATAATAATGCAAGAAACCAAAAACAAAACAGTTAATTCAAATGTTTTTCTGACCTTGGCATGTGAAATGTCATTTCTCATTTCTGTCTCTAGTTTCTTGTGTTTTCACTCAGGTTTGCTTAAAAATGAGGACAAAATGTGAAAATAAGACAAATAAGAAAAAGCAAAGAAATGAGGTGTTTTGTGTATCGCTTGTTTTTTAAGCAGTTTTCATATAGATTAACTTTTATAAAAATCTACATTACTGTTTTAACGTGCGATTTCGTTTTATATTAATACAATATTCATTTGCATATCACATCAGAAGGACACCATTCAGCATTTCACTGTGTTGTGTAATAACAGTAAAGTTATAAATCCATCTATATTAAAAAAAATAAATAAGTGGAATACGTTCAGGACATCTTCAGGAAACCATCATGGGAAACAGGCTCTTATAGGCTTTTGATTAACACTTTGCTCACCTGAATTACATCAAGCTGATCTGTAGATGATTATATTTTACATGGAAATACCTTTAAATGGTTTCCAGGTCAGTTAAAATTAAAACATAACTCCGTGACAAACCCTTATTGAAGTCTGTGTTTTTACAGCTGACAAATTCCTCTTTCTGTGCATGTTGGAGAGTTCCGTCAGGTTCAGACTCTGACCCTCGGGGACATCTTTCATGTGTCGGTGTGTGCTGTAATTAAGCTTTTTTCTTTTTTACCTTCCAGAAATATTGCATTTCACCGAACTGAAAAAAAGCATACATTGCATGCGATAATGGACTACACGTGTTCCTGTTTGCACATAAAACATGCTGTGTGACGACCTCGTACAAACGCTCCAAAGTTGCCCTCAGATCTCGGAGCAGTGCCATTCTTCAGTGACAGTATTGATTGTTCAGCTGCAGACACTCCTTTCTTCTTGACTCTGACTCCCAAAGTGGTGATTCTGAGAACCAGAGTCCCTTCAGCACCATTTGTACTTGTGCTTGTGTCAGGTGGTGTCTTATTGCTTCCCTCCGGGGCCTCAGCCTGGACAGAAGTGGACGGGAGAGCTGAAATGCCTTATTCATGGAACTTGGATGTATTCCTCCTCAGCACGGGGACGCAGATAGAAAACAGTCATACTTCCACAAGTATCACAGACTCTATGAGCACTCAGGAACACAGGGATGGCAAATACTGAGAAAATACAAATAGAATCATATTGTTCAGTTGTTGAAATGAGGCAGAAGACAAGTACAGGATGGAGTCAGGCCTATGTTCCCCAGTCCAACACACATGATATTAACCCTTTCATGCATGAATTATGAGAACAGTAATCTAGATTTTTTTTTTTTTTTTCCCCTTTGTCTTTTTATTCCTCTTTTGGCATGAAAATAAAACAATGTGATTGAAAAAAATTTTTATGAACCTATTTTTCATGGACTTACAAAAAAGTCCACTCAGCTTGAAACCATGTTTTTTTTTGTTTTTTTAATTTAACCTTTATTTAACCAGGTAAGTTAGTTGAGAACTGATTCTCATTTACAGTAACAACCTGGCCAAGAGGCAGCACACAAACAGAATGAGTAGCAGCACAAGGTTTGCATGAACAAACAACAGAACAGATTAAAAATGACATTTTTGAAGCAAAGAAACATGCATTTACTGGCATACTGTGTGAAAACTATGAATCAAAAACATTTTGAATGCTGCTAATCTGATGTTTTCTCACATTTTAACACACTATAATACTGGTTATTACTCACTCAGATAATATGCAAAAAAAAAAAAAAAACAACCTTTGTTTTAACAAAAAAAACTGTTAATTACAGTCTAATAACAATCAGCAACTAGTTTACACTAAAATATGTTGCTGCAGATCAGGCTTATTAAGAACAGGAAAGTTACAGTAATAGCATGAATGTCAGTGTATGGGATGATGCATAAGTGTCCACTGTGTTGGCTGATATGGAACTAAAACAACAAAATCATAAATATACAAGAGAACAGCTGGAGAAGAACTGTCCACTGTAGTGACCACTATGCATGAAAGGGTTAACATAGCTCCATATGTAGAGATGAAGGCCTACAAAACATAAGGCAGTGGTGTTTCACTAGTTTCACCAAGGGTACAATAACTGACCAATTGAAGACCCCGGTGCTAAAAGAACTGAAGTCACATTTTTTGGACAATTCAAGTCGAGCATATAAGCATGTTTTATTTGTTTAGCTAAGTCCACTTTAACCTCCTAAGACCCAGGAAACGTCAACAAAGTCCAAGCTTTTTTTTTTTTTTTTTAATTAAATAAGTGCCTATATTGGAAATATCATGATGCAACAGTTTTTTCAGATGCAGTTTTTAAAATTTTTATGGAATGTCCTTTGTGGGGACAGTTGTTTTATTTTATTTATTTTTTGTATAAAGTTGTGAAACTCTTGTCCACAAATATGGACAGAAAACCCATAGCTGAGTCTTAGGAGGCTATAAATATTTTTAACAGACTTTTTTGTGACTTCAGTCCTCAATCACCACCAAAATTTTATTCAATTTTGAGACAAACAGATAAACAACTGCAGGTGAAAACACAACCTCCTTGGTGTCCTAGATCTAGCAGAAGAATTATATGGTTCAAACCATTAGGGTGAATTAGCCTAGATAATTTTGTTGTACAGACGTGTAATGACAATAAAGGCATTCTATTCGATATTCGGCTCTAAGTGTAGATACATGTAGGCCATTTTTGTTCAAGAAAATATGGTAATGACACATAGATATAAATCTAGCATGAGTTTGTTTTATAGGATATAAGCAAAGACCTGGGCTAAGAACATAATCTGCTGTTAATATACCTTGGTGGTTGGTCAAAACTTGTACAGGTGGACCCAATGAACCTGTAACTTTTTTTAATCTGATTTCTTCTAAAAGGTACCAATTAAACAAGGCTTACGCTGTCGGGGGGGTGGGGTGACAGCAAGGGTATATCCCTGAAATCCCCCCAATCCTCTGCTATATATAAATCTATCCACAATAATTATTAGACAACCGATATGAACTCAGTTTGAGCTACATCCACCTGATAGTAGCAGAATAATGGACAGAGAACTAATTTTTCCCCACAGAACTGCACCTAGTGAATGAAAATATGAATGAAAATGGCCCCATATGAATTCTGGATGGTAGACAGAAAGTGGACATTTGTAAGATGATCAGTATGAACCAAATTTTATCTCAATCTGTCAATTATTGCTTGATTTATGTCCAAAAAAACTGATTTTCAACTGGAGCGCCTCCATAGATAAGTTGAAATCGATGGGGTTCTTCCACTAGGGGTCCTCTATATTGGTTATTAAGGGAGAAGAAATCCACCCAAATCTGTTCTAATTATCACTTTCACATGAACGATATCCAGCGGCGGATCCTGTATAGTGCCGGCGTTCAGTCTAAAACCATTGCATCACTGAAACTCGATTTCGGGGAGGTTATCTAGATTCCTAAACCTAGAATCACAATCAGTAATGAGCAACAACCAACAATGTGCAACAATGAAAATCTAAAATGTGCAATAACTTCTGTACATAAGATAAGACAAGACTTTATTTATCCCACCATGGGGAAATTTCACAATTAACAGCACCAACATACAACAAGCAGTCACAGAGAGAAAAGACAAGTAGACAAAACCACACAAGTGAAAAGGAAAAATACAGGGTGACACAAAAAAACTGGAACTTTTTAACAATCCAATAAAACCAAGAGTGATGGAAGAAAAATATTTTATTCATAGTAATTGAAACCGTAAACATGCCATTAAGAAACAATGATGGAATTTTCATTTTTTTTTAAATGACTTCCTGTAGATGGCGTCCTCCTGTACGAATGCATTCTTGAAATCTGCTGTTGAGATTCCTCATTGACCGCTGCAACATCTCAGCTGGGATACTGTGAATTTCATCCTGAATTCTCTATTTTAACTCATCCAGAGTTCTTGGTCGAGTCGTGTACACTTTACTCTTGAGATAGCCCCACAAGAAAAAATCACAAACGGACAAATCTGGCGATCTAGGGGGCCAGGGAACGTTACCGAATCTTGAGATCACACGGTTACCGAACAATTCTCGCACAGCCGCCAATGGTTACTAAAATGGGGGTGTGTTACTTGCTCAAGGTCACTGTCTCACAGTGCTGCCACTTGCTCATGTCTGTCAATACGCACTTTAAAAATTCCCGTTTTTTGGGTCACCCTGTATAAAGAGAACATTTTTTTAAAAAATGGCATTTATATAAATATTTATATAAATAAAGAATTTGAATTATAATTAAACATTATTTCTATATTTACATCATCATCACCACCATCATCATGACTGCACATGTACATGGTGTGATATGGGGGGTGGGGGTGGGGGGGTCACTGGGAAACTGTTATAAAGACTCACTATCCTCTGTTCGTTCACTAGGTATGAATGTGTAAATGTGAGACTTGACAGAATGGGAGTGGTGCGGGTGTGTGTGTGTGTGTGTGTGTGTGTGTGTGTGTCTTTTTTACTGTTTTTACTATTATATACTATGTACATTTTTTGCATTGTATATTTCCCTTTTTATTACTCAAGAAATACTGTTTTTACAAGCACATCAGAATTTCGTTGTGTATGTTCTGTATACAGGGTGTCCCATAAGTCTCCATACATAGGAAAAATAAACGTTTCTTGACATAAACCATTTTTATTTATATAATATGCTCTATATGACTGCCATTTTGTCGGGAACACATTTCAATGCGTGTCCTCCACTGCTGAAGAACTATAAAGAAGAAATGTAAAGAAATACATGTTAGAACCATATATGTATGGAATGTATTATGTCTCCTATGTATGGAGACTTATGGGACACCCTGTACAATGACAGTAAAAGGAATCTTGAATCTTGATCTATTATAGTCATGTTCAAAACAAAAAGTTTCGTGATAAATGAAACATATTTGAGTGATAAATGCAAATAATTAAGGCACAGTAGGCCTATCTCTATATTATCTTTACTACAACTACTTATGCCTGTCTGATCTTTGTCATTTTATGGCTATTTTTTTAAAAGGGTTCTGTTCCTCCTCCATTATGAATTAACTGGATAAATTAACAAAGACTACCATCTTTGATGAGACCTTGTGGATTCTGTGTACTGGGTCATGGTCAGGTCAGAGCGCTGGCACATCCCCACCCAAAGGAGGGGTGTGTTAATCCTCTCCGAACGCAGGAATGCCACCACTGGCCCAGCCGTGGTTAGGTCCTGCAGCCGGCAGCGGGGCCTCCAGTGCTAATTGGAGGCTATGAAGCGTTGGGAGGCATGCAAATATCTCCGGCTTTACTCAGATACCCTTCTGTTCCACTTCCAGTCCTCGCCAATCCCCTCATTCCACCTGACTGGAGGAGAGCAGGCGAACACAGCTGCTGGTTTGTTGTCTCCTTCCCTTGGGCCCTGAAGACGGGGGGAGGAAGCAAAGGGGGGAACCTCAGCCACTGTTGCCTTGATTAGGGGCTGGGCTTCCAGGTCCATGTCACGTACTGTACATCAGAGGAGATCAGCAAGCCAGCCTGAAAGTCAGATGACACCGAGCACATGCACAGCGCTCCTTATCCCCCTCCTTTCATCCCTCACATCCCCCCACATCATCTCTTACGGCCATTTCTCCTCGTTCTTATCCACACTCACTTTCTACCCTCCGTCACCCCCCTTTCGCCCTCCTCCCGGTTTCATCTCACCTCTATTCAACCCCCCCACCCTATTCTCCCATGGGACTGATCAGAAAAAGGCAACATACTGAATGCTGGTGATTACTAAGAGAGGACAAGAGAAGGAAAGCTCCATAAAAAACAACAGGAGTGGCGTTCAGTGGTGGGGGTTGTCTGGGTGGAGGACCAGAACAGACCAGGCACGAGGAAGATGTTTAGACTTGGGCGGAGAGCCTGTCAAAACCATCAGGCTTTAGCCCTTTATGAAGACCTTTCGGTTCAAGACTTGAGAGTCACTTGACATTCAGACAGTGTTAGCGGAATAATTGTCAGGAATCCATCTTCATTATTTTTCTGCTGTTACGTCTTTGGTTTTATGTTGGGTAGCGCTCTCTAAGGGAAGACAGATGACCACTGCCATGACATGATGCAGTAAAAATAAAAGAGTTAAAGGCCTGGTCAACTTTTTTTTTGCTTCGGATGAGTTATGCATCTGTCTGTAAAACGCACGTGCTGAGTTCATTATGGTCGACGATAAGACTAAAAGAACAAGCTGTGAAAGAAATAATTGAATTCAATTTGGCAGCCCTTAATAGATTACTTTAATGTTAAGTAAGTAGACAGACCTTCCCTTTTTGTTTTTTTGTTTTTGTGTATGTGTACATGTGAGTGCGGGTGTAATGTTCTTGTTCTGGCACACATATATTGGATACTTTATAAGCCTTTTTAATATTGCCATTGTTCCAATTTCAATAAAAAGAGTAAAAAAAAAAAGAAATAATTTATTGACTGAATTTTGAAAGGGGAAAAATGCAGTGAATAATGTAACGCAAACTAGTTAAAACTAACTTAACCCTTTCATGCATACTGGTCACTCCAGTGGACAGTTCTATGGCTGTTCTATTGTTTATTCGGGGTTTTTTTGTTTTAGTTCCATATCAGGACACTTATGCATCATCCAAAACACTGCAATTCATACAATTACTGTGACTTTGCTGTTCTTGATAAACCTGATCTGCACTAACATGTTTTAGTGTAAATCAATTGCTAATTGTTATTAGACTGTAATTAACAATTTTTTTTTTTTTTTGTTGCATATCCTCCTGAGACTCAGCAATGCATTTTGTCCTCTGTAGGGGACAAAAGTTTGACAGTTTTACTTTAAAAATGCTGTCCATTACAAAGGACATTCCATTAAAAAAAAATCAATCAATCAATAAAAAAAGTTTTAAAAATGTATCTGAAAAAAACTGTTGCATTATGCAGTTTCCAATCACGAAAATATTTTAATGTAAAAAAGCTAAAACTGTCCATTTCCTGGGTCTCAGGAGGATATTATATCCATGAAATGAGTAATAACTAATATTAGAGTATGATAAAATGTGAGAAAACAGTAGCAATTTAGCAATTAGCGACATTAAAAACGTTTTTATTTCATAGTTTTCACACAGTATATCACTTTCTGACGATAATTTTTAAATAAATGTTTCTTTGCTTCAAAACTTAAATGCATGGTGTCCAGCTGAGTGGACATTTTTGTAACTCCGTGAAAAATACGTTCACAAAAAAAAAAAAAAAAAAATCAATTGCATTGTTTTTTTCATGCCTAAAGAGGAACAAAAACACTCAAGAAAAAAATATTGACTAAGGTTTTCATAATTCGTGCATGAAAGGGTTAATTTCAATATTTCCTGGCATGTAAGAATTAAAAGG
This sequence comes from Sphaeramia orbicularis, assembly GCF_902148855.1. Taxonomy (NCBI): domain Eukaryota; kingdom Metazoa; phylum Chordata; class Actinopteri; order Kurtiformes; family Apogonidae; genus Sphaeramia; species Sphaeramia orbicularis. Next base: position 23,632,961 of record NC_043959.1, on the reverse strand, counting down.
CTTCATGTCGAACCTTTAATAAATAGAGGTTTTGTCAATCATATTCCATGTCTTGCAACCTAACTATATATATATATTTGTCATTTTGCCGCTTTCTTCTTCTCTAAATGAAGGCCTTCCTCTTACTAGTACCTGGAAAAAGAGCTAAAGCTAGTGAATTCATGAAAATAAAAAAAATACTTGGGCATTGAAATCCAAAACTAAACTGAAAGATTCCAGATCAGTTGAATTTTTTTTTCAAGGTAGATAAGAAGAAAATTCACGATTGTTAGACTTGTACTCCAACAGTGAATCCACCTCCATACACAAGAGAAAAAAGGGTTTAGAAATGTTTTAGAGTGAGAGAAATTAGGGTTTAAAGGTTACACATTGGAAACAGTTTAGGTGGACCTATTTGCACAAATGGAATATAAAACATTTTCATACTGTATGAAAACTTGAAAATAAGAATTTGTGTTTTTTCATTACCTCAGATTGAGTTGTTTAGATTTTCAGATGGAGCCGGTCCACACTGTGTTGCACTGACATGTTTCTGAAAAACTAAACACCGGCTCTTCAAGGAGTGAAACTTGGCTTTTTTTAAAAATGGAATTATGCATTTTTAAACATTTCCCTGTGGTCTACATAAACTGTAAATGCTATACTTGGGTCTGAATTCTTCATTAATTCAACTCCACAGGTCCATCTTCAACCCTATTTCTGAGTAATGACACCAGAAAGGTCGTTTTGAGCGCTGGCCCTTTAAATGCACATGACCCCCGCCCCCTCCAGGCTGTTGGCTGTGCTGCCCTGTCCCGTTCAACCAACAACTGAACATTTTAGGGTTTTGGCTCAAAGTTTGGACATATTTTCACTTTTTACTACAACTGCTGCTGCTGACAAACAATTATGTCGTACTCTGAGAAATGTTCGTCGGAAGTCTTGACCTTATATGTGCAAATGTTGTGATGTAACTAGTTACAAAACGTAACAAATTAAGAAGGGATTTTAGAAATTCACTCAATTTTTGTCGGAATGAATATAAAGATAGATTTGCAGCACCTGAAGGGTTCAAATTCAGACTCACTCAACTGTTCCGGTCCCCAAATACAGAAATAAATGAACCAAAGACTAATAAAAGTGGGTCTACTGAGAAAACCGGAGAAACACCAATGTAAAGATATGCTTTCATGTCAAATATTTGAGTATAGTTTTAATTTATTACAATTTTATTTTTATATACCTAATATTTGGAACCAATATTTACTCTTAAAGTCTTTGAAAAGGTTCATTAAGCCTCTTTGTGTTATTTATGCAATAAATTACGTCAATTTTTCAAATAGGATTTTATATTTTTTGTGTGTTTTTTGTCCTTTTGTGTTGATATAGTAGGTTAAAATGAAAAAAATAATGGGCAGATGAGATAGATGAAGTTGTGCTGAAAAAAAAAAAAAAAAAAGATACCAAACATGGGTATAGTAAACATTTTTTTCCAATAGTATACAAAGGCAAAATCAACAGTACTCAAAAACGGCCAAAAAGGCTCAGACCCTTAAGGGTTAAGAGAGTGTTTTGCTTTTTTCCAAGTTCTTTGGGACTATTGTAGTTTCTGTTGCACATATGGAAGGTAAAGGTGAGGTGACAGACATTCATTGGTAGCACCATATGTGTAATTTTGACAACCCCCAGTAACACAAAACCTCTGCTTTAACTGTCTTTAACACATCATATCCATATAGTCAATTCATATGGTGTGTTTATAAGTAAAGGTGTGTCTTGTGCTTGGGGGCCAAACCATAAGGGGGCCCCAAAGTGTTCTGTAGCAGTATGCCGATAGGTGTAATGATAATAATAATAATAATAATAATAATAATAATAATAATAATAATAATGTTACATCGGTTCTATATCGTGCTTTTCTAAGTACTCAAAGATGCTTTACAATAAGCAGCCTATGGACAAACACACAACAAACAGGGTAAAAACAGACAGAGTTAATACAAAAGGGCAAACAAAGAACAAATAATACCAAAACATAAAATAATAACAAAACAAAAAATATGCAATTTGTAATGTACACATGTAAATCTCAAAATTCTTCCAAATTCCTCAATTTTGCAGATACGTTTCTTAATGCTTGCGTAATTCATAAGTAACTTTAAACTTCAGGTTTATGTTTCATCAAATCCTGTTTTTCATGCGTTTTTTTTTTTTGTTTGTTTTGTTTTGTTTTTTGCATCTTTGGTCACAAAACCATGAGAGTCTTGCAACATGGAACTACTATTTTATAGCCACGAACAAAGATATCATCACATTTTCTCTGTTTATTTATTTATTCATTTTAATCTTAGGCCAAAATCATGCCCTGCACATCCAGCTTTAAACACACACAATTTACATTTTTTCCATTTTGCAACTTTTCTAAACTTCTCTTAAACATCACTTCGCAATGATATATTAGTAGCAGACCAGCCTCAAGGGGCCCGTGTCCCTCCCACATAACAGTGTTGATTAGCACTGGCCTTATAAGTGTTAGTTGGCAAAGAAAAGTATTCAGTCCAACAGTTATATTTTACTTGTTTCTCTTGTATTTTTATATTACACTAAGCTTAATACATTCTACTGATATATAATAAATGAATGAATTTCCAAAGGGGCTCTGGGCATTGGTTATATATATATATTTGGTGTGTACTGAAACAGCACAGTATGTTGAGAAAAAGAAACGGGAACAAAAGACGTCGTTCGATGTGGAACTTTAACCCTTTCATGCATAGTGGTCACCACAGCGAACAGTTATTCTACAGCTGTTTTCTTGTATATTCATGGATTTTGTTGTTTTAGTTTCATATCAGCCAACACAGTGGATGCTTATGCACCATCTCATACACTGCAACTGATTACATTACTGTACCTTTGCTGTTCTTGATAAACATGATCAAACATGTCTGAGTGTAAATCAGTTCCTTGTTATTGTTATTAGACTGTAATTAACAAGAAAAGTAGTTTGTTTTTTTTTTTTTTTGCATATTATCTCCATGAAATGAGTAATGACTAGTATTGAGTATGTTAAAATGTAAGAACACATCAAATTAGCAGCATTAAAATGTTTTTATTTCATAGTTTTCTCACAATATACTGGATCTATAAATGCATGTTTCTTTGCTTCCTCAAAAATTAAACACATGGTGTCCAGCTTAATGGATATTTTCTCAACTCCATGAAAAATAGCTTCATAAAAAATGTATTTGCATTGTTTTTTTAAAGCCTAAAGAGGAATAAAATCACTCAAGAAAAAAATCTTGATTAAGGTTCTCCTAATTCATGCATGAAAGGGTTAAATCCGCGCAAGTTCCACACGGACATATTGAAGGGGCGCACATAGAACCCAGGAGTTGGATGTTGAAAGTGTGTAAAGTTTCGCTACATTAGTTTAGTTATATTAGTTATGGACTGCACCCCCCCACGTATATAACTGCCCCCCGACAAAAAAAATCCCCCCCTCTGTGGTTTTGACAAATCACACCTTACACACACACGCACACACACAAATACACAAGGTGGCCTAAACAGTTTGTTACTTGTCCTAAAATAAATAATTAGGTTAATTTCATCGTCAGTGTTGCTCTTCAGTTTGTTAAAACAGAATACCAGTTTGTCCTCTTCTTAATGTTGCACTTCATGTGGAATTTTTTTGTTGTTATTTTTATGCAGAATGTGAACTGACAGAACTGTGATTAGATTTGTGTTGTTTGTTCAAAACTACCTTTCAGGGAAAAGTGGAATACTAATGTTTAAAATACATTTAGTAATATTTTATTTAAGTTATTTTCTATTTGATTTATAGCAGCAGAATTATATTACTCCTGTTTTCTATAGTCTCCAAAAAATGGAAGAAAAAATGTTCAAAAATTCATAATAAATGCATTAAAGTATTTTGAGGGGTTTTCTTTCTTCCCGTAACCGGACCGGGAAAAAAAATGATCCGTGGATTTCAAAACCGAACGGAAAATTCTGTGTACCGTTACAGGCCTAATACAGTATTGGTGTGGAAATGTGACTTACAGGGCACCATCAGACTCTAGGATCACGGCTGCCCCTCGTAGGCCCTATCTCATGTTTCTTAGTTCCCAGGTTTGCAGTTGTAAGTATTTATTCGAGGTACTGTCACAGGTGTGGGCCCATGGAATCATTCTAGCACTTCTAGCATCGCTTGCAGCTGTCCTATCTGAACTTCTCTGTCCTTGATATAAGAAGGACCTGATTCAGCTGCTTTTTTGGTGAGACACAGTGAGCATTCCTTTTCATTACAGATTGAAAGCTGCCCCTTTGCCATCTTACATTTTCTCCCTCAGCCTCTCCTCCTCAGCTGCGTCCTCTTCGAACTCTGACCGATGCGTATGTGACAAGCATTCGGGTGGGGAATGCGGTAACTTTTCGGCATACCGAGCATAAATTAGAACTCCGTCTTGTCTGCGTTTGTCCTCCCCTCTGTTCGTATCTTATTTCCCTTAGGTCCCCTTTGAGGTCCAACACCAGATGCACAAGGCTACCGAGAAAGGACAAGTGCTGAATAGTCCATCCTCGGTGCTACCACACACTATGCTTCCTGCCCCGCTAATACCTCAGTACCACCCCTCTGTTCCCCTTTACTCTCAAAGGAAGTCCCCCTTTCCTGAAACCATCACTCTTGGCACCCTTAGGTCAGGACTAAAATTTGACTTATGGGCTCAGACAGGGACATGCTCTGCAGCTTGTGTTTGTGCAGCAGCTAAGAGCAACACATATGGCCGAGCAGTCTGAGGAAACTGGTTTCTAGCGGTTGTGGGCAGAAACCACCGTGTTTTCTCTGCCTCCCCTCTGATTGAAAGAAGTCTACATTTGTTTTTTCCACATCTAGACTCAGCCGTTTGCACTTTTGGCCTATTTGAGCCCACTGGAACTGCTGCTACTGCATGAAGCATGAGAATACATTACCAAACTCACATTTCAAATGAGTTGTATGACTGCAAAACAGCTTTGATGCTGCTGCATGTCCAGCTGAATGTAGTCTGTGAGGAATAAGCCAAGGGCCATAACATCACTTTGGAAAAAAGGCAACACAAGGTATTGCACGTGTTTACCTCAGAGTATTGCCAAACTGTGTTGCATGTGCAGTAGCTTGTTTTCCTGGATTTCTACAAAAAAAGGTGGCAAGTACAAAGTTAGAATGACCAACAAAGTACAAAGTACAAGAAGTTAGCATGACAGAATACCAAAGTTAGCATGGTCACAACAATATAAAACACACCACAATGACCACGATTGGATTTTTTTTTCATAGGAGAAATAGTTTGATGTTGTTTTCCAATAGGCTATGGCTACTAGCAGTGCATACAAGTACTGGAGGAGTTATTTTTACATTTATTCAAGAACTGAAAGTTAAGCTAACAGTTATAATCTATGTCGTGGAAATTTACCGTTCAACTGATGACCCACACAAAGAAAGAGGGGGAAAGTTAGAGTTAAAATAATAAATGCATTTATTGAGAAATCAATCACAGAAAAAGCTCTGTAAGTGAAGTCTGATTAACCATGAAAATATTAAAGATTATATAGACCAAAAATCCAACCCCCCCCAATGGTGACATCCAAATGACAACCCCATATGTTAATCATACCACTCCATACCAGTCCTTCCGGTTCCAGGGGGTAAGAGGCCATATTGGCCTCTTACCCCTTACCTTGTTTAAATAATATCTAGCATGCAGGCGCCATCACATAACCAGACATTTAGGTGTTTGGGTTTTAACTCAAAGTAAGAACTTCGTTCCCGAGTCGGGGGTGTTACAGAGTGGTAAACATCACACATAACAATGACTCAGCATGTACTTAACAGTATAACATATTAAAAGAGTATAAAATATAAAGAGTATAAAATATAAAAAGTAAATTTTTCCACCACATCTAAACCGACAAGCCACCCCCATTGAAACTATCCTGTCCTTCACTAAAACCAAAGTTGAGGTTCTCTCGGCTTTCTTTTTTGATACTAATGAGTAATCTGCATTTTTCAGACACAGTGTTATATACATATGATGATACACTGATAGCAGGAAAAAATAAATTATTAAAATTTAAAAAATTATGATGATACACTGATAGCAGGAAAAAATAAATTATTAAAAATTTAAAAAATTATGATGATACACTGATAGCAGGAAAAAATAAATTAGCTAACTAATAATAATGGATTGGATTTTATACAGCGCTTTTCTAGACACCCAAAGTTCTTTACATTATCGACCCATTATTCATTCGCTCTCACATTCTCTCTCTGGTGGTGGTAAACTACATGTGTAGCCACAGTTGCCTTGGGGCAGACTGACAGAAGCGTGGCTGCCAATCTGCGCCTACGACCACCACCAAACATTCATACACATTCATACACCAGTGTGAGTGGCACTGGAGGTAGGAAGGGTGAAGTGTCTTGCCCAAGGACACAACGGACTGACTAGGACGGAGCGGGATTCGAACCAGCAACCCTTCGGTTATTGGACAACCCGCTCTACCACCTGAGCCACAGCCACTCCAACTGACCTGACAAGACTATTTCTCAGGCTGTGGTCACAAAGTTTCAGAGATCAAGAGGGCGTGGCTACTAAATAGTCTGATATTTTTAGATGCAGACAAAATATATTTGCGTTCATACAGAATTTGGTTATCTTATTGGCTGTATAAGTATTTTTTCTTTAACATTCACAAATGGAATTTTCACAACTTGCAACTTCAAAGCAGATAAAGTCTCACGCCCCCCCCTGGGATCTCTGGCACCCCCCCTGAGGGGAGCATGCATCCCACGTTAAGAACCACTGATCTAAACTATTGGCTGGCGCAGCACTTGAAGGTTATTAAAATAACTGTTTTGTACCAACTCAGTTTTAGTTTGGAGAATAAAACTTTATGATACCATAATACAGATGTGTGTAAACAATGAGTTTTATACTCTATTGAGTGAGTAACGCAGTTTTTTTTAAATGTTCTTCTACACTTTTCCCTTGAAAAATAATGCCAATTTTTATTTTTTATTTATTTATTTTCAAAAATGACAAAAACACTAAGGTATCTCATTTACCATCTGAGTAATTGTGACATTTTTGCATTTATCACTGTTTTCTCAAGTTTTGCACTGACAGTCACTAATGTATATGCAGTTTTCCATATTATGGCGTTATGTGTGGTGACTTGTTATATTGATAAATTAAGGTGATCCCTGATCCACCGAAACTGTCATGCTCCTCCAACCAAAAATATCAATAAATGAAAATCCAGGCACACTCATGTACAAGGAAATTTAATGGCTTTGGACAGGTAGTCAGGGTCCTCACCTTGCTATGTAAAGTCAGTCAAATATATCAATACACCACCTGTAGACAGGCCAGTCAATACATAGACACAACACCACAAGCCACTCTCCAGTCCAGCCACAAGTTTACAGACATTAAAGCATCACAATACAGGCAGAGGTCTGGAAGTCACCACAAAACTACAGTATTAAGTATCACAGAGCATTGAGGACCAATAGTATAAGAGGATCCCAGAGTAATAATAATGACATACTGGAAAAATCTAAATCTGACCAAGTGTATTTTTCTCATTTCTAATCCAAATATCTCATCACACTTAAAATAAGACATAATCACCAAAAGCATAGGTGTCAAACATGCGGCCCGGGGGCCAAATCTGGCCCACCAAAGGTTCCATTCTGGCCCGTGGGATGAAAGTGCAAAAATTTACCTCAACAGTCAAGGTTGTCAAAAATCATTTTGGTTCAGGTTCCACATACACACCAATGTGATCTCCAGTAAAAATAACAACACAATAACCCATAAATAATGACAACTACAAATATTCTTTGAGAAAAATTATGTGGAAAAAAATTTAAGCGAAAAAAATTGCATTGTAAAAATATTTACATTTGCAAAACTATTCTTTCACAATAGAATGCAAATAAATACATAAATAAAAACAAAGATGAACAACCCAAAATGTGTAATTTGAACAATATTCTGCCTGTTACTAAATGTTTTGTGCATTTATGGATCCACTGTGATCTGTAGTTGTGTTAATAATAAGAGATGGAATATTGTAGAAATTGTTCAAATTTTAGTTCCAAACTCCAAAATTTTAACATTATTCTGCCTGTTACCAAATGTTTATGTAACATTGTGTGTAAATGCAAATGTACAAATAATAAGTTGAGGCATAATATTGTTCAAATTACGCTAATTTTTTAAATGAAATTTCTGTTTTTTCAGGTTATTCACATCTTTTTTGTAAAATGTAAATATTTTCATAATATAACTGGAGGTTTTTTGTACTAAAACAAAAAGAAAAACTTGAATTTGTCATTATTTATAGGTTATTAAGTCATTATTTTACCGGTCTGGCCCGCTTGAGATCAAATTGGGCTGAATGTGGCCCCTGAACCAAAATGAGTTTGACACCCCTGACCTAAAGAGTAACATTTCAGTGAGATATAAGAACTTATTTTTAGACAATAAATCTTGAAAATCTTATTTCAAGAAATCTTACCAAGACAATTTTCACTTGTTCCATTGGCAATTTTTTTACTTGAATTAAACAAAAAAAAAAAAAAAAAAATTCTTGAATTAAGAAAAAAATTAAAAAAATAAAAATCTGCCAATCGAACAAGTGAAAATGATCTTAGTAAGATTTCTTGAAATAAGATTTTCAAGATCTGTTGTCTAAAAATAAGTTCTTATAAGTTTCTGTTGTTTTTAATTGTATGGCTTTTGTATCTTTTTTTTTTAATCCATTCTTGTATTTTATTCTTTTATTTGGGTTTTATATATTCTTCTGTACAGCACTTTGGTCCAATGTGGTTGTTTTAAAGTGCTTTACAAATAAAGTTGGATTTGATTGGATATATCTCACTGAAAAGTTAGTCTTTAGGTGATTATGTCTTATTTTAAGTGTGGTGAGATATTTTGATGAGAAATGAGAAAAATACACTTGGTAAGATTTAGATTTTTTCCAGTGCTCACACTGTGAACACACAAACTGCCCAAATAAAGTCTTTACCTGGATTTAACAGAGTAAACAAATATGACCCATCCAATAGGTAATAATTACTGCAACTGAAAAGAAGTTATTAAACCTTACTGGATGCAATGAGTAGCTTGTTGTTTATTTATCCTGCGGTGGTAGAAAACATATAACTCTGTTTCAGAACGGTCAGATTAATGTCCTGCACCAAGCAAGAAAAAGATGTTAAAACTACAAACACTGACTTAAAAAGTGTCCAATCCATTATTAAAACCTGGAAAGATAGTAAAGAGGCATCATCTTTGAAAAACAAATAAACTCTTAAATTATACCTTCATTATTATCGGTAGCTAAAAATAATAATGCAATTTTGAAGTTGTAATTTTTTTTCTTTCAGTGAACAAATAATGGGTTTCCAGCTTACACCTCACAGCAGAATGGCAATAAATCAAGCTGTGAAAGTGACATAGACAGATAGACAGATAGATAGATAGATAGATAGATAGATAGATAGATAGATAGATAGATAGATAGATAGATAGATAGATAGATAGATAGATAGATAGATAGATAGATAGATAGATATGTACTTTATTGATCCCGAAGGAACTTCTGTGAACTCCGTTGCCCTCATACATACACACATGACACAGCGAACAAACATATGTACAATAGTGCAAATAAGGATAGAATGGTGTACAAAAAAAATTATAATAAAAATCAGTAATAATGATAGTAATAATAATAATAAAAAGTGACATAACCATAAAAATAAAAGTGACAGCCAATAATAAAAAGACACAAACAAAAAACAAATAGCTAGTCTACACAATTAAAACACAATAAAAACACATGAGGTAGTCACTAAGTCACTAAGATGCAGTCATCATCATCATCGTCATCATCATCATCACCATCATCATCATCACCATCAACATCACCATCATCTTTATCATCATCATCATCACCATCTTCATCATCATCATCACCATCAACATCACCATCATCTTTATCATCATCATCATCATCATCACCATCTTCATCATCATCATCACCATCATCATCACCACCATCATCATCATCACCACCATCATCATCACCATCAACATCACCATCATCATTATCATCATCATCATCATCATCATCATCATCATCATCATCATCACCATCTTCATCACCATCATCACCATCACCACCATCATCATCACCATAATCATCATCATCATCATTACCATCATCATCATCATCATCATCATATTACTGCACTATTTGCAGTAGTATATTATATAACATTCATTCACCATAAAATTAAAAGTGACATAGCCTATAATAAAAAGACACAAACAGAAAAATAAATAGCTAGCCTACACAATTAAAACACAATAAAACACACAAGGTAGTCACTGTGTCACAAAGATGCAGTCATCATCATCATCACCATCACCACCATCATCATCACCATCATCATCACCATCATCATCATCGTCGTCATCATCACCATCATCATCACCATCACCACCATCATCATCATCATCATCGTCATCATCACCATCATCATCATCATCATCATCACCATCATCACCATTCACTCTCCTCTGCACACCTACACACCCACACAGACACAGGAGAACATGCAAACTCCGTATGAACCCAGGGTCTTGTTGTTTAGAGACAACAGTGCTAACCACTGCATCGCCACATAGAATATAGAACATTATCTGAATAAGTGTATATGTAGTTATAATATAGAAGAATGCATAAAATAAGATATTATTGTAGTGAATTAATACAGACTACCACGATTAGGAGATATTATCACATTTATTAATCATTGTATTTGGAGTAAATATTTAAAGTGCATGTAAATATTATAGTTAATATTAAAAACGGTTGATTATGCAAATCTGATTGTGTGTGAGGTGACTAAAAAAAGTGTATGTGAATGGTCTGTATGGATGCTTTGTGTTATTGGAAAAATACATATATAAAAAAAAGTGTGTTAACAAAGCAAAGGAAGCAAAATTGATTTACTTATTAGTTTGTAAAATTACTTACTTCAATTATTGCATTATGTATTTGTTGTGCTTGAATGCTAAAATTAGGAAAAATGTATTGTTTAATTGTTGTATTAAGGTAGTGATAAAGGTGTAAAAGCACTTGAAGGGTTGGATTAAATAAGTTTATACTTCTTCCTACTCCTTTTCGACCACGCAAAATTCAGACTTGCACGCACTTGAAGATAGATTCTGTTCATTTAAATGTTATTTTGTTGTTGTCTTAATTTGCTTCCTTTTGTTTTATTTTGTTTCATTGCATGTTCGAAATAAAATAAATAAAAAATAAATAAAACAAATAAAAAGGGGGTGGAGTCTATAAGTTATACTTCTTTCCACTCCTTTTTGAGTGCTGAAAAATTTAGTTTGAATATGTTGTATGGTTCTTTGTTATCTGATGATTCTATGTGCTCGAAATAAAACTAAACTAACTAACCAACTAACTAACTAGAAGCACTCGGAGAGCACAGACCTCCGCCAAGGCTGATCAGTGGCCCCCCCCCGTGGGCCCCCCCACCCCCGATCACCACCAAAATGTAATCATTTCTTCCTTATCCCATTTCCAACAAACCCTGAAAATTTCATCCAAATCTGTCCATAACTTTTTGAGTTATGTTGCACACTAACGATCAGTGCCCCCCCCCCACCAATCACCACCAAAATTTAATCATTTCTTCCTTATCCCATTTCCAACAAACCCTGAAAATTTCATCCAAATCTGTCCATAACTTTTTGAGTTATGTTGCACACTAACGGACAGACAAACAAACAAACAGACAGACAGACAAACAAACAAACAAACCCTGGCAAAAACATAACCTCCTTGGCGGAGGTAACTAACTATGCTGCCCCCGTCGTATAATAAGGGAAAGAAAAGAGTTTTATATTTAGACAAAATGAACAATTCTAACTTGTATTGTGTCACATGCAGTTAAATTATATGCAGTTTTGCACATGTTGCTTTTCTAAACAAGTCAATTTTCCAAACTTCATTCTGACGACTCATTCTGACGACTCTGAGGGTTTACATTTTGCGATCCTGTCAATGGATAAGGATATCTCTTCTTTTCCCTCTCTCTCTTCTCAGACCAGTCGTCTACACATGTACGTCCGTGCATCATGTTGCAGTGAAGTTGCAGATCCATACTGCCCAGTGGGACGAATGAAAACCAGAGCAATGTGATAAGCTCGGAAAACTGTCAGCAATGGATAAAGTAAAAGCAAAGATCTCCAATGTGTCCAATACTGTCCAGATTTAGCACAGTCAGGTGAAGAGTGCATTCACTTTGAGGCCCCTGTAGAGCTCTAACCGCAGAACAAGAGCAGGATACAGTTTCAACATGGTTTACAATTATGAGTTGAAAAAAACACAAATACAAACTGTAAATATCTACAGTCAAAACGCAGTAATGTCCCGTCAGAGAGCGAACTTTAATTGATTTCCATTCCAACATTTATTTCAATATAAAGTAGCTCCTTGTTTTGGATAATCCCTTCTGGTCCAACTAAAGCAAAAATGAATTTAAAAGAAAAAATGTGGATCATTTAGCAACACTAATCTGTCAAATTGTCTCTAAAATGTCCCATCAGAGAGATTTCAAATACCGTGTTTTGACCCTACAACAAAATCCCCAGTGGTGCTTTGTAATTAACCCTTTCATGCATGAATTGTGAGAACCTTAGTCAAGATTTTTTCCTTCAGTGTTTTTATGCCTCCTTGGGCATGAAAAAAACAATGCAATTGAGTGTTTTTTTTCTATGGAGTTACAAAAATATCCATGCATTAAATTTTTGAAGTAAAGAAACATGTGTTTAAAACCCAATATCAGAAAGTGATATGAAAACAATGAAATAAAAACATTTTTAATGCTGCTAATCTGATGTCTTCTCACATTTTAACATATTCTAATGCTAGTAATTACTCACTTCATGGAGATAATATGGAAAAAAAAAAAACCTTCTTGTCTAACAAATAGCAACTGATTTATACTTAAACATGTTAGTGCAGATCAGGTTTATCAAGAACAGCAAAGTTACAGTAATGGTCTGAATGTCAGTGTATGGGATGGTGCGTAAGTGTTCACTGTGTTGGCTGATGTAGAACTAAAACATCCAAACCCATGAATATACAAGAGAACAGCTGGAGAAGAACTGTCCACTGGAGTGACCTATGCATGAAAGGGTTAAGTATACTCACTCACATACAAATTTGAGGTACCGCTCCTTTACTTGCCAATTTTTTCTGTTTTCTCCACAACATCAGAAGAATTTTTTTTGTAGTTTTTATACCACTGTGCTTGTTTGACAGCTTTTAATGTACCGTACTTTCCGGGCTATAAGGCGCACTGGAATATAAACCGCACCTGACTATAAGCCGCGGCTGACTTTAAGTCGTATCTGATTATAAGCTGCAGGTGTCCACGTTGTCACATGAGATATTTACACAGAAAGATGGTAAACAGAAAGATTATTTAAGTATTTATTTCCATACCTTAACTGCTTTTTTCCAAACAGTGCCTGTAACACATCAGTAAAACGACTCTATCTTCATCTTCCTTCTGCTCTTTGAAACCACTGCAGTCGTCTTCTTCAGTGTCAGAGTTGAACAGCCTCAAAGGCTCCATCACACACCTTCTACGTCTCTCCTCCGTTGTTGCTGAATGGCACTTCCGTGCTGCAGCTCTATTTCCTTCTTAGACAGACACATCAATCGCTTTTAACTTAAAAGCTGCAAAATATACATTTCTTCATGTTTTCCATGATGAGGGTTTGTGCATGACCCGCAAAATGATTGTTAAAAGTTAAGCTTAAAACTTCTCCTCTTCATCACCTCTTCCACCTGTCTGTCTCACTTTTGTGCTTCCTGCTAGAGCGCCCCCTGGAGGCCGTTAGCCCGTATAAATCTATACTCGAGCTGCACTGCTGTATAAGCCGCAGGGTTCAAAACGAGAAAAAAGTAGCGGCTTATAGTCCAGAAAGTATGGTACTTTTAAAATGCAGACTGGGTGGGCTAAGAAGCCAGAATGTGGAAATAAGCCCTTCCTTCTGCAGCTCTCTCCTCTCTGTCCAAATCAAAAGACTAAATATTAATGTATAAATAATTCTGCAAGATTCCATGTGAAGATGTAGAGTAGTACAATCATGTCCAGGTTGGAAATCTCATAAATCTTCAGTAATTACAGCTCTCAGTCAATTTTTTTTCCCTATTTATTTATTTTTTAACCTGTCCTGTTCAAAAATTCGAATATCCCCTCCAATACGACTCTACACTCTAAAAAATGATAAGTTGGCTCAACGTAAAAAAACTGAGGCAACAATTTGCATTAATTTTTTAAAGTTATTTCAACTTGGCAAATTGCTTAAATGCCACAAGACTTCTCTAGTTAGGTAAACACTATTACTTTAGTACAAACAACATGGTTCCACGTCGTAGAAATGCAGCAATAGAGGAATTAGTAAAGCGTCTTTAGTTTCACTTTCACTGTACGCCCCCCCCCCCCCCAGCCCGGTGTCATCTGTTATTATTATTTGTACATACTGTATATGTTATATTTCTGTGCAGAGATGGAAATATAAAAGACAGTTAATGCAAACATACCTGTTTGTACTCTTTTATTCCCTCACCCAGTGAGAATCAATAAGAGAATCGATAAGGAATCGGATCGATAAGCAATATTGATAATGGAATCAGAATCATTAAATTCTTAATGATTCCCATCCCTACTGACGTAATACTTGACCATGCAGGCACGCACTGTGTTTACGGACATAAGTATGTTTCCTTGCCGCTCCTCCTCCTGGGATGCAGAATTGTGACATTAGTCGCATTTCAGTGACGTAAAGGTCGGATAAATGCGACCTGGCCGTTCAGACTGAAGTCGTATCGGAAAATATCCGATATGTATCGGATTTAGGACCACATATGAAAGTGGCCTGGGTCGGATTTGAAAAAAAATCTGATTTGTGCTGTTCAAACTGTCTTTAACAGAACAGATACAGGTCACATATGGGCAAGAAAATCGGATTTGGGCCACATTTGCTGCAGTCTGAACGTAGCTTTAGTCACAGATAGGAACACATTGGGGTTTGACTTAACAATGAACTCCAACAAATATATTGTGAGGCAATTTTTAGTGAATTAATTCAGTTTGTTGTTCCTGTAGTGAAATTTGGCCTCTGCATTTTACCAATCCTAATACACACACAACACCTAGCATTAGCATTAGCACTTAGTACATTTGGAGCAGTGGGCTGCCATTGAAGGCAAATAAACCTACAAAAACCTGTTTTTTAATGGCAGCGAAAACTGGAGGATGTGAAGGGAACCCATGTGAACACATAATTACACATTTTAGCAAGACAGATATGTTAACCCCTACACCACCGTGCCACCCAATCACACCTTTACAGACTGTAACCAATCCCTGATGACTTTTCATAACACTATAAATATCCAATCAAATGTAATTCCTGACAGGCTTTGTTGAAAATCATCATGCTCCATCGGAACATTACGAGACAATCTTGTGAAATCAGTGAAATGTGTTCTTGGTCTACAAGTGATACAATGGTTTAACTACAGAATGTGAATACTTCTTCCACCTTTTTTGTCTTCGCTTGATGCAGATAAAATCTCCAGCACAACTTGTCTTGTGCCTTGAGCTGCTGTAAATGTTACAATTAGATAGTGGGACCCAGGAACCCACAGAGCTTCATTGTGCTCCTAATCCTTCTGTCAGAGCAGACTGTCTGTCCAAGGCCAGTTTCTTCAGGCTCAGGAAGGAAAGACAGTGAAGAATCAGAGGAGTGAAACAGGCAGAGGAGGGACGGGCTGATAACGACAAGAGCTAGAGGAAGGAAGAGGAGAGTGAGGAGTAAAATATAAACAGTGAGAGGTGGTGCTCGTCTGCTCTGGTAACCGGCGGTAATGGCTGTGCCCTCTTTCATGTTGCATCGTTGGAGATTTATTTGGATGTCAGTATCAGGGGAGTGGGACCTGCAGGACATGGCCTGACAGGATGACCCCTGACCTCTCCTCTTGCCAGAGCCGCTTGGGGTCCCATGAAATACCCAAGGGGCCCCAGGACTAGCCAGAGTGTGTCAGGGCCCTCAGCGGTGTCAAATAGCTCAGGGCCTTTTTCAAATGTATTTTTCAAAAGGGGGGAAATCAATAAGTTGGGTCGGAGAGAGGCGGCTGCAGAAACATGAGCCTGTGATATTTACTTTGCTGTAAGGCACAGCATGTTCAGAGCACTTGTCAAAGATGCGTCTCCAAGAGTATGTTTGCTTGTGAGACAAAAATAAGTCGATAAATGGACCCGAAGTCACTTTTTTTCCTTCTTCTTCTTCTTCTCTCTCTCTTTTTTTTTCCGCAATCATCTGGAGTGGCAGGCAGTTTTTACACTCAATAGTTTACATTTAGCATTTGCTGTTAGTATTCTCTGTAACTATTGATCTTTAATGGTAGACTACGATTAATAATGTATTTAGAAGAAAGTAAAAGTGAAATCATACTTTTCTACAGAGGGTCATGCACTTCAAGAACCAGTTAGTGCATTTGCAGTACCAAATAAAAGCATTACATTTCACTCAAACAGTGCAGACCTCAATGTTTCACACAAATTAAGGTTATATATATATATATATATATATATATATATATATATATATATATATATATATGTTTTCCTCCTTTTTTGTCAGTTTGTGCCACCAAGCTGCTGAAGGACTGAAAACAAAGGGAATGAATAAGTGTCAGAAGTGTGCTACTGATGACAGCCACTAGATGCTAGTCCAAAAATACCTGTTTCCCATCGACTTCCATTGAAATTCTCTCTAAAAATAGTCCCTTTTTCCATGAGTCAGTCTGGGTTCATGATTTTATTTGTACCCTATAGCACTAATAGTAGGTGTTGACGTCTGCTTTGTTGGGTTAAAACTGGCACAATTTCCAAATTTTTGTTAATTGAATCAAACATATTTTTTTCCTGATACGCAACCCAGATCTAAATGTAGTTAAAGGTAGGGTAGGAGATGTTTTCCTGGAGCTTTTTTTTTTTTTTTTTTTACTATATTGCTTAAAATCTCCTTCACACCCCAACTGGAACCAATTAATTAAATGCTCTAACACAAAAATAAAACTGTGGAATGGACAGGACTGAAAAAACACCATCCAATCATTTTAACCGGCCCATTGAAATGATTGAATTGTGATATGTCTGTCAAATTCAACTGCCATTTGCCCCCCCCCCCCTGCAAGTACTTCAGTACTCTGGAGGTGTGGCTTCAAGGGGAAGTCTGAAGAAAGGGGTTTAGACTTTTTTAGACTATTTTCAAATGTAGCTTGCTTGAACCACTTTTCCAGGATCTCCTACCCTACCTTTAATAAAACTGACTTAATAAGACCTGAAGTCCCACCTTCTCTGGTTGTGCCCCATGGGACCTTCTTTTGTTTAAAAAAAAAAAAAAAAGTAATACAACCAGCGGTGAGAGAAAAGTAATTTTTTTTGTTCCTGTTTGAATTATGCATCATTTACACATATGACTTTTGTTAATTTAATTTTATGAGTCAAGAAAGTTGCAGTTTGTGGTAAATTTAAGTACCAGACTGTTAAAAAATGGAAGTATAAAGACGACACTCCTGAAAATTATGGAGGTAACTTCATTGTAACCGTGTCTGTCCACAATCGGTTCAGTCAGAAGATGTCTCTGCAACTTCAGCATGACCAGACTAGGCAGATTTTTTTGTCCTTTAATATTTTTTCAGCTCACTCTTCAATATTTAGATGAAATGTACACAGGGAGTGGCTAGTTTGTTGTTTGCACAACAAGAGTTGCAGTCCATTAAGCTGTTTAACGCAATACTAAATGTTTCTTTACTATCTACAAACTGTAACCTCCTTGACTCGTGAAATTACCTCTTAAATGGCCACAAATCATATCATATCAGTTATCACCGTTGACCTGGTACAATGGTTAATCTATCAAAAATAAATTACATTGTCACAATCATTTCATTTTATATTTTATTCCACCTATGAATTCTGTCTATGAATTTCCTTGTTACCAGATTTTATGGATGTACGTTATAAAGGGTCTGTCCCTTGCCAAAGTTGGATAAAAGCTAAGTTTCCTGAAAATTTTCCGTAATCATGCTGGCAGGAAGCAATCACGACTGTTTATCGGAGGTAACGGTGGTCACCAATTCATAGAAGCCCACATCACAGTTCTAAAGTGGAGCAGTAGACCCCCAGAGGCTGTGATTTGCAGTAATTTTAGAACAGCTAAGGGTTATTGTTAAGAACAAGTTTAAAATCCCACTGAAAGACTGCAACGTGACATGGTAGGGAGCGTAAAACACCAGGAAGGGCCTACAAAACAGACAATATAGTCTAGTCTGTGACTGTCAAACGGAGTCCGTTCAGCTCTGGCAGGCTGGGCTGGGCATTTCACAGGGGGGGGCAGTTCTTGTCCTGGGGGGGGGGGGGGGGGGGGGCAGAGCTAGCCCCCCCCTCACAGCCACACCCCTGGTTTGAGTGCGAACTCACCAAAAAAAATGGTAGAGTGGTTGACCCCTTGCATTCATGAAGTGCATGGGGAAAAAAAAGATAAAATGAGCAAAAAGCAGCCAGGTGGTGTCACATAGGGACGAACCTTAGAGGGAAGCATTTAGGGACACATATGGAGCAGCAAACTTAATGGAGAACAGTGATAGTGTCCCATTTTAAACCAAATGTAAATGCTTTATTATTATTAGATTGCATTTGTTTTATTTGCATTGACTATCATGTAAACTGTTTTACTGTAATAGCTGTAATAGTAAAGTATCTGATGTAAGCAGATGTTTCAAGAAAGGGGCAGGTATTATTAATTTTCTTCATCCTGCTTCTTTCCAATCATTTAGACTGGAATCAATAAATAAAATGAAATGAATTAATGAATTATTATTATTTTTATAACCTTTATTTAATCAGGAAAAAAAAGCTCATTGAGATTAAAAATCTGTTTTTCAAGAGTGTCCTGGCCAAGACAGCAGCAGCAGAACTTACACAAAATGGAAATCACAGTCATACATCTACACTAATATACATAAACACAATAAAAGCCAGTACTAAAAACAAACTTAAAACTGATAAGAACATGCATATAAAATGTCACCATTAATGTAAAAGGTACTAAAAGTACAATGTTCCTTAAAAGTATCTCAAAGCCGAACCCAATTAAGTCAATTGGAAAAATATCTACATCCACATTTGTCTTTTACCCATTCATTTAAAATCACGTTAAATGTATTAAAATGTGTAAAAAATTATATGTATTATGTATTATAACAACATTCGTCAAATATATATATTGTCAGGTATTACTGTGGCAAAAAGTACTATATTTTCCTAATCCTCACTATATTCTCTGCTGTCTGAAACTAATCTAACCTTAATCGAGGCCTGGATGCCTAAATGCAGCACTCTCAGGTTTATTTTGTCTTGTGTATATTTTAGGAGGTCTTTGATAATATTTTCTTTTTTTATATTCTGTTCTATCCACAGTGTAAAAGTAAAAGCACTTTACATTAAAGACATGAATTACATGAACAAAGGTCACTATTAGCATTCACGTGTGCACCTAAGTGCTCACACTATCCTGATGAAAATCAAATATTTTCTTTACCTATTCACACCCTCAAGACTACGCAGCTATTGTGAAATTATAAAATTGCTCTGACAGCATTGTTTTTCTTCTTCACCCAAGGTTTCCCCATCACGCATCTTGTATGGCCAGAGACAAAACGGGTAATTGGATTCACACTGTGTCTGTGAGGGGATGCAGGGAACAAACCCCACCTCTCCCAGGGCTGGCCCATGGCAGCCAGTGTGATGGTGATATTGTACTGACCCTGCATATCGGGGGTCGCAATGGGGAATTACAGTGTCCGCTGTCAAGCTGAGACCCATATTTTGCCCAGAGGTAAAGCACGTTCACAGCTCCAGAGGACTACAACAGGCTGGCTGACACACACACACACATAAACACACACACACTGACACTTTATCTGCCTCTTTTTTCAGTGTTCGTTCTCTTTCAACACACAGACCGGCTCTCACTGGGTTTATGGGTCTACTGTTGCCCTCCAGGGGCGAGTGAGGGGAGAGAAATTACAGGCTACAGCACAGTTTAGCCACTGAGTCAGAGTGACACTGAGGGCCGCTGGCTGCTGGCATGACTTCATGCTTTATAAAGCCAATGCAACACTAGTAAGACAAGAGAAATCACAGCGGTAAATAGAGTTAACAGAGACAGATCATTGTTTTGACTCAGCCATCACAACACTGTATGTTAGTCCTACATCTCCCAACTTCAAGCTCATTTACAATTTTCTCTGCAGGGGTTACCACCTATTGAGGACAAGCTTCCATCACATTTAGTGTCCGTGCAGGATTATGATGGTGTGATCGTACACTGTAGAAGTCGCCTCCTACATGCCAGCCATTGGTTTTGGGACTCAGAACCAATTTTAAAAAACCTGTAGTTTGATATTTAACAATGTTGTGTTGTTTTGGAGCCTGAAGTGGCCACATTTGGGTAAGAAGGTAGAGCTGGGGAAACCATAATCACCATTAAACTAACACTGCCATTTTAACAAACAGGAAGCAGTTTTAGCCACTTAAGAAATACTGTTTGTTTACAGTAACATCATCTTTGCTAAGGGTACAAGCACACAATTTAGGGCTAGCTGGGCTAATTATCAGGCTATGTGATGGTAGACTTAGCTTACTAAAAGGTACTTTCGTTGTGCCTCAGATGACAACTGATGATCTTAGCAAGGTGTCAAGTCACATCTAACTCTTAAGCATGAAAACGTGGTCTTAAAAGGTTGAATTTTTAACATTCACATGCACCTTTTGCGTCAGAACACATTGTAATGGACAAAACTATTGAACAATAAAGAGTAAATGTGGCTACCATGATGTTTTTCATTGGTTTTTGAGCTAAAATTTTTAACTTGGGACTTTGTATTTTGCTATTTTGGCTTTTTGGAGCAGAAGTGACTATATTTGGGTAAGACAGTAGAGTGGGGGAAACTAATGCTAAACTACTGAAACCATAATCAACATTAAACTAATACTGTCATTTTAACAAACAGGAAGTAATTTTAGCTGCTTAATAAATGCTGTGTTTGTTTACACTAATATCCTCTTTGTTAAAGGTACAAACACTCAATTTAGGGCTAGCTGGACTAATTATCAGGCTATCTGATGGTAGACTTAGCTTACTAAAAGGTACTTTCGTTGTGCCTCAGATGACAACTGATGATCTTAGCAAGGTGTCAAGTCACATCTCACTCTAAAGCATGAAAACGTGGTCTTAAAGGTTGAATTTTTAACATTTTCAAGCACCTTTTGCTTCAGAACACTTTGTAATGGACAACATTATTGAACAATAAAGAGTAAATGCAGCTACCATGATTTTTTTCATTGGTTTTTGAGCTAAAATTTTTAACTTGGGAATTTGTATTTTGCTATTTTGGCTTTTTGGAGCAGAAGTGACCATATTTGGGTAAGAAGGTAGAGCGGGAGAAACTAATGCTAAACTACTGAAACCATAATCAACATTAAACTAACACTGTCATTTTAACAAACAGGAAGTAATTTTAGCTGCTTAATAAATGCTGTGTGTGTTTACACTAATATCCTCTTTGCTAAGGGTACAAACACTCAATTTAGGGCTAGCTGGACTAATTATCAGGCTATCTGATGGTAGACTTAGCCTACCAAAAGGTTCTTTCATTGTCCGTTAGATGATAACTGATGATCTGAGCAAGGTGTCAAATCACATCTAACTCTAAAGCATGAAAACATGGTCTTTAACAATCAATATGTAACATTCACATGCACTTGTTTGCTAAAGGACAGTTTGTGATGAACATAATTGTTAGACAGTAAGGAGTGAATGTAGCCACTGTGATGTTTTTCATTGGTTTTGGGGAACTTGGGAATTTGTGTTTTGCCATTTCAGGCTAATGACGTTCATTTTGTCTTCTGTTTATGTAATAATGCTGTTTTCTTTTTTCCTTTTGTTCAGACAAGGAATAGTTTTTAGATGTTACCTGCTTGACAGTTTTGACTGTGACTCCAGTATTCCTCAGAAGCGTCATCCAACGTGCTGCTGACGTGTCATTTATCAGCTGGTCAGCTCGACGGACCAATCAGAGCCCGTCGAGCCAAGCATCGAATGATGCTTCTGAGGAAGACTGGAGTCACAGTCGAAACTGTCAAGCAGGTAACATCTAAAAACTATACCTTGTCTGATCAAAAGAAAAAAAGAAAACAGCATTATTTGCCATTTCAGCTTTTTGGCCTGAAGCAGGGCCAGATTAACACTTCATTGTACCCTGGGCAACAATATTGAAGGGCCCCATTATCACAACTCCAGGATCCCTATAATCTGGCAAAATACAGAATAAGTTCCAGGAATATATGTAAATATACCCCATACTTCAATATCTAACTATCATCAAATGCATTTTGATGTACAAATGTGTAAATGCTCGTAGAACTACAAGTGCACCACTATAGCCTCTTGTCAAGGCCACTCACTTGCATATGATGATATGAAAACAAAACACATCATCATCAGTATAATCTAAAATTGATCCACTACATTAGAAAGAGAGGGAAGTGTCCTCCATTTTCACAAAAAATAAATAAGAAACCATTTCCAAAGTATCCAGTATTTATTTAAGAACACTTTTTGCCGACACAAATGCATTGAATCGTCAGAAAAAGCCCACAGACAAAACACAAACATAATCTGATAGAATCAGATATGAATTTTAAACAGAAATCCCCTTGTCACCTCAGAATTCAACAAGAGAGTTAAAGTAAGTGCAATGTAAACATCTTGAAATCTGCTTTCTCTCAACAATAAACATATCTCAACATTTTCATGGAGCCACCACAAGGAAAAAATAAATATAATGCAGTATAATCTGCTAAAATAAACATTTTGGTCCCAGTTTAACTTTTAAACAGAAAACACATCACAATTCAAGGCATGTCAAGGCAAGGGTTAAACATTTTAATACTAAATACTACATATACTAAATACTATAAACATCTGAAAAACCGACAATTTCAGAAAAGAAATTACCTATTTTAGGTATGTTCTTTAAATTTTCAGCTTTTTTAATGTCCCTCTCCTTTTTAATTATCGTTTGGCGCTCCCACTTAGCTGCTTCTCCATGTTTGCAATGTTTTGATTCGCGTACATCGCGTATGTCACGCAGTTCTTGACGTCTCACATCCTGCTCAGTGCACGCACGTTGATTTGCGTCACCGCTGATTCGCTTTTTGGACTGACCAATGAGGAAAGGGTCTCAGCTCATGGTCATAGACAGCAGGAGCAGGGTTTCCGTGCAGTGCAATGGCTCCGTGCAGCGGACAGTTTCATTTATAAGCAAAAGATAACCAGATATTTTCGTTATGCCCGAGCTACCCAGGGCCCTTCAGAGGTCATGGGCCCCTGGGCGATTGCCCAGTTGCCCATATGGTTAATCCGGGCTTGGCCTGAAGTGACTATATTTGGACATAAGGGTGGAGCTGCATGAGTGCAAGGGATGATGGGTGAGCTAAAGTTAAATGCTAGCATACTCATGTGATAAAACTGTTCATTTCAACAATGATTTCAACAGCAAAAGTTATTTGTTGTGTTCCCTGAGCTGTCAGTGGAAAATTTATTATTTTCACCGAACAGGAAGTCTATTATCCCTGAATTCTTACAATTTAATAATGGGTGCCAGAACACTTACTAGAAGGATGCAAGCCCATGAGACAGGAACAATTCCCAGAAAAAAAAATATTGACTAAGTATTTTTCAAGAGAAGTTCAGTGTAAGTGTGTGGGAGTCGAGGCATTTGGAGCAGCAGCTGGTGGTAGAAGACTTTAAGATTCCTCTGCATCAGCTTCAGTTTGAGTTATGGTCCTTGCCCTTGGTAGGACTACTGGACTCCATACTGTGGTACATAGAAAAGAGTGTCCCGGCTGTTTGTCATGGGTGTAGGAAAACAAGACAGTCATTAAACCACAAATGGACCAGAGCTAACGCCAACCATCACCAATCACCAACTTTCAGCACAAAGCAACCTCCAACCCAGACTCCATAGAAGAACATGGATATATATCTTATACATCAAACCTTTAAACACATATGCATCTGATCTTAGGTTAAGCACCTCAGGCTGTTGTTTTTTTTTTTTTTTTGTCTGTTTTCAGAAGTGATAACAGCTCAGATCCTTTGACCTGTACTTATTGACGCCTCTGTGTACACTGATTCTAACAATGCCAACACAAACATGCACACTTGAAGATGCTTGCACAAACACACACTGCTGTTGGATAGTTAACCTCTCCTAGCAGGCAGCTATGTGCTTAAGAAGAACTTGTCTGCTGTCCAGTTTTTTCTTTCAGCTCACCCATCACATGCTGACACCACAGCAGCACTTCAAAGAGGCCAGCTTTTGATGCTAACCATCAATATGCATTTCATCCTGCACCACTTTCTCCCCAGCATTCCTCCTCTGTGTCTTCTCTGAACAGTAATTGCCTTCAAAGCCAATTAGCGCAAATTATTTGCGACCGCGCTGGTGGTAAAAATCCACTGCTTGTTGGCTGAGGTGTCCTGGAGGTCAGATGTATTAGCTCAGTGGCTCTCATTTTCTGTAAGCTCTTTCCGGTCTCTACTTGTACAAATAGGCTATCAGCATAACCCGTGTCAACCTTACTACATTAATCTCCAAATGTGGTGCAGAGGGGTTTCTGTAAATGCATTATTAGAAGAGCAGCAGCTCACAATTTGTCAAGGCTCACAGGGCATGCTGCCCTAAACATGTACGACTGGTAAGTATGTTTAGTTAATTTGTCCGGCTGTGTGTTGGCGGTTTGCATTCGCAGCCTAAGCCGATGTTTGGCTAATGCTGCCAGGGCCATTTCACTTTGGTGCCTGTCTGTATTCCCCCTCGGAAAATACATGTTTTACTCTGTGAGCCAGATCAAAGAGGAGACGCGGGGATCAAAGACCAGCATCACGGCGCTTTGGTCACATCTGTGTTGTTTACATGAATGCTAAAGGCACTTATATCAAATATTACCAACTTTGAAAGATATATGTGTTGAATCAAAGTATTTTGATGTCACTTTTGAAGTACATCAGTGCATTTGGGGATAATTTTGAAAATCTCCCCACAATTTCACAACAATTTTGTAAGCCTTAAACAAGATCCTAGGACTGAGCCCTTGTGGAATATGCATCTGTTTGCCCCCCCGTCGCCCTTCGCCCCATTTCCAAATTCCGGCACATCCTTGCTATCAACAGCGCAGTCCCCTGTAGGTAAGAGCCGCGCTTCCAGTGTCCACGCGATGGGCTTAATTCTGTAGGATCA
The DNA here is from genome assembly GCF_902148855.1 of Sphaeramia orbicularis. Lineage (NCBI taxonomy): Eukaryota > Metazoa > Chordata > Actinopteri > Kurtiformes > Apogonidae > Sphaeramia > Sphaeramia orbicularis. The sequence goes on along the minus strand of NC_043959.1, from coordinate 23,607,446 downwards.
AACGCTTTCCGTCAGTCTACATATAAGAATAAGGAACCAAACAGGCTGAAGAGACGGCCTCTGTGTACCTCCAGCTGCTGAGGGTCTGGTGACCTCAGATATTCTCTCGTTGGTGGGTCGAGGTGGAAGGGCTGTGGCTCTGAGGAGCAAGAGGAGGAGGAGTAAAACGGGGGGGGGCGGGGGGGGGTTCAATGACCTGTGAGTCGGCCTGCTGTTGGGCTGGCGGCTAAACACCCATCTGACCGCCACCCGACCCCCCCACCCCCCATCCAGCCTCCTCCCCTGCCCAACACCCCCTTGTCTGTTGGAGATCTCCTCACTCTTTCTCCAAGTTCTGCTCCGTCCCCTCCAGGTAGACAGTGGGGCACAAGGGTATGAAGGGGAATCAAAGCACCTACCCCTCCTCCCCTCCCATAAATATCCCCCTGACCCTCCCACCCACTCACCTCACCCCCACCTACTCTGTCTTTCTGTCTGTCTCTCTGCCAGCAGCTGACCCCTGACAGAGTGCTATGTGTTGGAGATAAGTATGTCAGGACTCAAGAGGAATGTGAGGTTCAGTGGTTTGGGGTGATCTGCAGCGTCTGGCTCTTTTTCACCACCGGGACACATGTAGACGTATACTGAAGGTACACACACACACACACACACACACACATACACACACACACTTATGAGACAACAACAATGGAGACTGGCTTTACTTTGGTTTTGTTTATTAAAGCTGAATAATAACAATAATTAAATGCTAAAAGACTTTTCAAGACACAAAATAGAGTTCAAGCTGTAGACAGAAATGGTTGATATAATTATTATAATGTTGAAAACTTCCGTATTTTTTAAGTCTTTGGTTTTTGTCAGCAACGGGCATGGGCTCTCGAAGTAATTAAACATTAGAAGACTTTTCAGGTTAAGCAATTGATCAATGGGTACATATTTTCAGGTTTGGCCTCCTTTAGGTGTTTTACAATTACCCAAGATTCTGTTGGGTTTCTGTAAATTGGCTTGAGAGTCTGGTTTCGACCGGCTCGATATGTAAAGTGTCATGAGACAACTTTTGTTATGATTTGGTGCTATATAAATAAAATTTGATTGATTGATTGATTGAAATAGGTTTATTGGTTTCAGGCCATGTATATACATAACAGCTATTTCCCCACCTCCATTTTCAGAAAAGTTTTTATTCGAATCAACATAATTACGCCATAGAGCAGTATCATGGGGTTAATGTTAGGATAAACAAAAGGCAACAGGTGAAGTTGATGCTTTATTTATTTATTTATTTATTTATTTTGCTGCATATTGTGATGTTCTTTGTTTCCCTGTGGACACAGACAAGAAAATCTCCACTTTGGCCAGAGTTTCCAGAAATGATCATTTTCAGTGATTAAACTGTAGTTTTCATGTGGATGAAAGGCAAAAACATTTGAGAAAATACCCCTTTTTCCAGATATCGATACAAGTATAGGCCTATATGGAATCAGAAGCAAAGGGAAACAAACACTTTCTGACCAAAAAATAAAAAGTTCCCACCTGGATTTCACTCGTCAAATAGTTCAGATCCTTCCATCAGGTAATTACTGCAATTATTAATGTTTCAGTTCTTTAACCCTTTAACTGATGCAATGAGGAGTTTCTCATTTGTTAAAACAAGCACCAGTTTGTAGAGAGCATAAATACTGGACTGTGTTTCAGTGGTAGAAGGTGCTGTGGTCTGATGAGTCCATAGTGATGAAGTGATTACCCATCATGCCTAGTGCTTGTGGGAACAGTGTTATGACCTGGGGTTGATTCAGTTGGTCAGGTGTAGGTTTACAATGTTCTGTGTCCATAACATGAGGTCAGCAGAACCTGAATCAACTGAATGACCAGAATGAACGTCAGTGGAGTGGAGTTTTTCTTTGCTGATGACTCAAGTCGCTTTTCCATTGGACATATGCGCAAAATTTTACCGATATTTACTAAATGTTGAAAAAACAGAAGTGCGTGATACTGGTTTTTCCATTAAGTCACAAATTTGGTGATTTGTTTATTTATTATCGAGAGATAACACGAGAAGTCATTCCATAAACATGGCGACGAACATAAATATCATGTTGATTTACAGATATATTCATTATTATTATCTATTACTAAATTAAAAAATGATTTGGATTCTGGGTGTGTCCACACATACTGCGCTATGTTTCTATTAAAACTCTTCATCGCTTGATGTAACGTCCATTAATATCTGTTTTTCCTTTTTATTCACGTTACTCTAGTTGTGGAAAAAGGTCTTTCCATTGCAGTTTTGCGTGATATACCAATTGCGCTCCGCCCAAAAAACTAACTCTAGCCAGTGCAAAAACTTTTGAGAGAGTTTTGGCAAAATTGTCGTTTTTCCATTAGGTACATTTTTATGCGCAAGTTATATTCACGCAATTTGAGGGTCAATGGAAAAGCGCCTTATGGCATTTTAGTCATAAACAATGAGCTAAGCAATGATTGAGTGGTTACCAAAGTGGCATTTATGTATAAGGGGAAAAAAATCCAAAGTAGAAGGTTCTGGTGCAACTTCATCTACTTCCATGGACAAAAGTTTGTGGCAGGTGACGAACTCTAGCTACCAATGAATTTCCCTGTTGTGGGATCAATAAAATCTAATCTAATCTAATTAGGGGCCACATTCATCCCAATTTGATCACAAGTGGTCTAGAGCAGTAAAATAACATAAAAACCTAGACATAATGACAACACTAAATTCTTCTCTTTACTTTAGTGCAAAAAGAGATTAACAAAAAAAACACTTCTTGCTAGCGCAAAAACTTTTACTCGAAAAAGGAGAGTTTTGGTGAAACTGTCGTTTTTCCATTAGGTAAATTTTGATGCTTAAATTATATTCACGCAATTTGAGGGTCAATTGGATAGCGACTACAGACATATTCCAAGATAAAAACACCAGGATTCATCAGGATCAGCTTGTGAATCAGGAGCATCAGATGTCATTTTACAAATACATTAGACACCAGAGTCCAGACCTGAACCATATTGAGAACCTATGGGATATGATGGAAAAGATTCTGACTGTTCCATCATCAGTACATGTAAAACCATTGTGCCACTCAGAAATAAATGTTGTGACTTTTATCGTGACTTTGCATTTTTGCCACAACAACTGTATCTAAGTTTTAGACATTTTCAAGCATGTTTGGGCTTTCAATTACCAACAAAATAATAATCCTTACTGTAGGAAGAGGATGGACTTTCTCATCTTTTTATCAGTTCTGGACATGGTATCCATCATTAACATGCATGAACACCAGCTACTGCATGTGAGCACAAACCAGTGTTAAACAACAACAAAAAACCCCAAACAGTGGCTTTAATGACGGACTTTCATGATTTTTGTCAGGTCCCCTAGAGGAGGGTCGGGCAGGTTAGATATCACTGACGACTAAACTTTGAACCTTTAAAGTTTTATTCCCATTACATTAGTAAGTAGTGAATACACACAATGAAACAGCATTACTAACATTAATGTTTCATGTTACAGCTTCAAGCAACATAAAACATTAATGATAGTAAAGAGGATATGGCACCACTGACAGGTGACTAAAAGAAACAGGCTGTTCCTATGAATACTGCAGATTCCTGAAAATAAGTAGAAGTAGTCATATTTGTACAAGTAAACAATATTTATAGCTAGTTTAATGTAGAAATGTTACATAAGTGTTGATATTGAAAAAAAAAAAATCAGTTTTTAAATTTTTTTTAGCCCTATTTTTGCTTCATCTTCTTCAACCAAATGCATTTACACTATTATTATAATACATCAGGGTTTTTTCCTGCTATACTGTTCATATTATTTTAGAATTTATTGCATTATTTATTGCAATATATCCACTCAGGTCTAGTATTGTCTAGTCATACGGATACATTTTGGTTGACTGGTGGTAAGTTTTGACCTTTGAGCTGTTTTTTTTTTTTTTAAACAGGTCATGAGAAAACAGTATAAGAAATATTAACTTTTGCAGCAAGGTTTTTTTTTTTCTTTCAGATGCTGTATATTTTTGTTTCTCAAAATCTGGAGAAATACAGAAACTTTATGCTTATAAGTAAGTTACTCTCATTTATAGAGGACCTTTTAACACATTACATTTTCTTACAAGGAAATGCAACGAACTCTAAAATAATATGAACAGTATAGCAGAAAAAAACTATGATGTATAATAATAGTGTAAATACATCATTTGGCTAAAGAAGAGGAAGCAAAAATAGGGCTTCTAAAACAGGATGATACTGCACATTTGTACAATTAAACAATATTTATAGCTATTTTGATGTGGAAATGTTACATAAGTGTTGGAAAAAAAAAAAAAAAACTTACTTTAAGGATCGGTTCACACAAATACATCCACTCAGGTCTGGTATTGTCCAGTCATACAGGTAAATTTTGGTTGGTTGGTGGTAAGTTTTGACCTGCGAGTGGTTTTTTTAACAGGTCATAAAATGAAAGTTTCAGAAATATAAACTTTTGCAGCAAGGTTTTCCTTTCTTTCATATGCTGTGTATTTTTGTATTCATTCATATATTTCAAAATCTGGAGAAATACAGAAACTTTCTGCTTACAAGTTAACCTCATTTATACAGGACCTTTTAACACATTACATTTTCTTACAAGGAAATGCAATAAATTCTAAAATAATATGAACTGTATAGCAAAAAAAAAAAAAAAAAAAAACCCAAAAAAACAGATGTGTAAAAATAGTGTGAATGCATCATTTGGCTGAAGAAGAAGAAGCAAAAATAGGGCTTCTAAAACAGGAAGATTCTGCAAATTTGTACAATTAAACAATATTTATAGCTATTTTAATGTGGAAATGTTACATAACTTAAGTGTTGAAATGAATGTAAAAAAAAAAAAAAAAAAAACTTTAAGGATCGGTTCACACAAATATATCCACTCAGGTCTGGTATTGTCTCGTCATACGGATACATTTTGGTTGGCTGGTGGTAAGTTTTGACCTGTGAGTGGTTTTTTATAACAGGTCATAGCATGAAAAACAGTTTCAGAAATATAAACTTTTGCAGCAAGGTTTTCCTTTCTTTCATATGCTGTGTATTTTTGTATTCATTCATATATTTCAAAATCTGGAGAAATACAGAAACTTTCTGCTTACATGTAAGTTAACCTCAGTTTTACAGGACCTTTCAACACATTACATTTTCTTACAAGGAAATGCAATAAATTCCAAAATAATATGAACAGTATAGCAAAAAAAAAACCCAAAAAAACAGATGTGTAATAATAGTGTAAATGCATGATCTGGCTGAAGAAGAGGAAACAAAAATAGGGCTTCTAAAACAGGAAGATACTGCACATTTGTACAAGTAAATCATATTTATAGCTATTTTAATGTGGAAATGTTACATAACTTAAGTGTTGAAATAAATGTAAAAAAAAACAAAACAAAAAACTTACTTTAAGGATCGGTTCACACAAATATATCCACTCAGGTCTGGTATTGTCTAGTCATATGGATACATTTTGGTTGGTTGGTGGTAAGTTTTGACCTGTGAGCTGTTTTTTATAACAGGTCATAAAATGAAAAAAAGTTTCAGAAATATTAACTTTTGCAGCAAGGTTTTCCTTTCTTTCATATGCTGTGTATTTTTGTATTCATTCATATATCTCAGAATCTGGAGAAATACAGAAACTTTCTGCTTACATGTAAGTTAACCTCATTTATACAGGACCTTTCAACACATTACATTTTCTTACAAGGAAATGCAATAAATTCTAAAATAATATGAACAGTTTAGCAGAAAAAAAACATGATGTATCATAATAGTGTAAATACATCATTTGGCTGAAGAAGAGGAAACAAAAATAGGGCTTCTAAAACAGGAAGATACTGCACATTTGTACAAGTAAATCATATTTATAGCTATTTTAATGTGGAAATGTTACATAACTTAAGTGTTGAAATGAATGTAAAAAAAAAAAAAAAAAAACTTTAAGGATCGGTTCACACAAATATATCCACTCAGGTCTGGTATTGTTTAGTCATATGGATACATTTTGTTTGGCTGGTGGTAAGTTTTGACCTGTGAGATGTTTTTTCTTAACAGGTCATGAAAAAAGTATAAGAAATATTAACTTTTGCAGCAAAGTTTTTTGTTTCTTTCATATGCTGTATATTATTGTATCTCAAAATCTGGAGAAATACAGAAACATTCTGCTTACAAGTAAGTTAACCTCATTTATACAGGACCTTTAACACGTCACATTTTCTTACAAGGAAATGCAATGAATTCTAAAATAATATGAACAGTATAGCAGAAAAAACCATGATGTATAATAATAGTGTAAATGCATCATTTGGCTAAAGAAGAGGAAGCAAAAATAGGGCTTCTAAAACAGGATGATACTGCACAATAAAAGCCATATAAAAACAAACGCAAATAAAACCAACAGATCAATATCACAAGAGGTGAATCACAAACACTTCTTTTCCAGCTCTTTAACACAAATACAAGGCAAAGCAAAGTCAAACAACTGCAGTATGAACCCTCTGCGTTGCCTCCTTTCCTGCTTTTTCCTTGCTTCCCCAAGAAACTCTGGGAGGAAAAATAAAAGTGCATTCCCAAATGCAGAAAGAGACGGGATAAAAGGCACACAGACTGTATATCATATACTCTTACTCCCACTCCCAGAGCAGGAGAGGTGTGCAGCACCGCTCAGTTCAGCAAACAGGTCAGCGCTTCAAGGTCCTGCACTGGCTGACTGACAGTTTGCTCTCACAGGGCTGAGTGGCCTGAGCATTTCATGTGTAAACCAGCATTGGTCTGGCTAGTTTCAGATGTCATGAAGAGGAGCTGGCAGGCGGAGAGCAGCCACAGCAGATGCGGTCCGACACTCTCGGGCCCCGGAGCGAACGCAGCAGCACAAATGATTGCTCAGGCAACCGGAAGAGGTGACAAAACACATCAGATAACTTTGCCTTTCCGGATGGTTCCCACCCTGTGCTGTCACAGATGCGAGATGCCTTCACGTCAAGAACAGTAATGGTCATTAAAAGCGACGGCGCTCATTTCTGAGACGTTTAACTGGTCGTTAACTGGTGCAGCAGATGCCAACTGGTAGAAACAAAACAGAACTGTAAATATTGACCCGGTAAGAAGGCTGTGTCATTAACGCAATTAGGTGTTCAAGTGCAAGAAGGACATATGTTGGTGTATGTTGGTGTCCCCATTAAAGGGTTAATGTGGACCATGTTGTGTAAGATATCTGACAAGTCTGACAAGTAAACAGAGGATGCCACGGAAAAAAATCCCTTTCTGTTTGATTGTGCACTAGAGTTTTGCATAGCTGAGATATTGCTGAGGGTTCCAAGACATTATAGCAGTGTTTTTTCAACCTTGGGGTCGGGACCCCACGTGGGGTTGCCTGGAATTCAAATGGGGTCGTCCTGAAATTTCTAGTAATTGATTAAAAAAACAAAAAAAAAAACTTATGAATAAAAAATATATGGTGAGTTGAGAAAGAAAATCCCAATAAATAAGACATGACAAACTCTGAAGCTGAAACTGAAGCACTGTGGTTCTGTTTATCTTTCAAATGTTCATTGTGGTCGGTTTCAGATGCTGCAGCTCTTTCATAATTCATAGTTTGAGTTCTTGTTTGTTCAGTATTAATTGTCAGCCTTGTAAATCCAAGCTGGACTGACTGTACATATCCTGACCAAAGAAAATCAAATTCTACCTTTGTGCAGTAATCTACGCCTGGCTTTTCTGCCTCCATCCATAATAATATACATTATATAGACTAAATGTCATCTAAAATTAATGCTTACTTGCAACATAGTATAGCAAACTATTACATGATCAAAAACTAGAAAAGCACTCGGAGAGCGCAGACCTCCGCCAAGCGCAAAAATTCCCTATATAATCGGTGATACAAATCCTACATTTATTTTTTAAAATAAAATCCGCCTCCTGGATCAGATCCGGATCAGCCTTTGAAATGTGATAGAGGACCCCATTGTCAATTCCTGAGTTAAATTTCATGAGTTTTGGTCAATAATTAAGCGAGATATTGGGAAACGAAAATTTTGGCCCCATTTACCACAATGTTAACGAAAATTTCAAAGTGATCCAGAATCCAGGATTTCTTCCGGATCACCCCCAAAAGTTAATCTTTTCTTCTTTATCCCATTTCCAACAAACCCTGAAAATTTCATCAAAATATGTCCATAACTTTTTGAGTAATGTTGCACACTAACGGACAGACAAACAAACAGACAAACAAACCCTGGCAAAAACATAACCTCCTTGGCAGAGGTAATAAATTAATTTTAGCAAAAAAAACAAACAAAAAAAAGGCTCCGTTTTGAATGTCTGGGGTTGGCAGAAATTTACAATGTTAAAATGGGGTCATGAGCCAAAAAAGGTTGGGAACCACTGCATCATAGTGCCAGTCAGATGTTTGTGGATAGTGGTGTTCAATGCCATTTTACTTATTCATTCATGTACAGAGTGACAAAATTATCAAACTCAATTGTACAAGCCCTGGTCTGACCCGATTAGGGGTGTGGTTTGGCAAGAATCTGGCGATACAATACAAATCACAATACCAGGACCACGATACGATACATCGCGGTATATCACAATACTGATTACAAGGCAATATTTTTGGGTTTTTTTCTATCTTCTTCTAAGCGATTATTTTCGGGAAAATTTTAATTATACCAGAAAACTGCACAAATGCTAAACACATTTTTTCTTTAATACTATATCACAAAACTTTCCTCTGTAAAAACAAATATTTCTTACAGATAAATAAAAATAAAATTACAAGTACAAAACACACACAAATAAATACATAAAATTATGTTTTACAGACATTACAGTTTGAGATCCTGCTCAAATGTTCATATTCTTTTAGTTATGAAATGAATGCATAGTGTTCAGTCCCTGAATCATCCAACATCATAACATTATTTTTGTGCGATCCCAACAAAGGAACTAACATCTGCCTCTCTCAGACAGTTAAAAGTGCTTTTAGGATGACGGATATAAGCATTATTTAACAAAACAGTGTTATCACTTTCAAAAAACTACATGCATGACCTGCAATATCATAATACTACTTTTTTAGTACACAAACAACAGAGCAAGATACCCATGAGAATATAGAAATAAAAGAGCTTGCAGGAGTGTTGAGCCGCATTATGTAATAAATTCCCATTATGTAATAAAAGTTCAAAATGTAATAAGAATGTCACGTCATCTTGTAATAAAGCCGCATTATGTAATAAACTGACGCATTTTGTAATAAAGTACCTCAATGCATTATGTAGTAAATTTTTTCGCATTATGTAGGAAGTTATTACAATTTGAGAAATTTATTACAAAATGCACTTGACACATTTTTAGTTTCAGGAAAATGTAATGTGCTAAATTAATCTTTAAACTGTGTGGTTAAAGTTCTGATTACATTATCTGTAGCTCCTGTGACCAATTTCTTTGAAATTGCTCTGAAATTATATTAATTTAGATTGTTATTACATAATGAACCATGTTATTAAATTTTTTTTAAATAAAAATGTGTCAAGTGCATTTTGTAATTAATTTCTCAAACTGTTATAACTTGCTACATAATGTGAAAAAATTTACTATATAATGCGTTGACGTAGTTCATTACAAAATGTGTCAGCTTATTACATAATGCGGCTTTATTACAAGATGACGTGACATTCTTATTACATTTTGAACTTTTATTACATAATGGGAATTTATTACATAATGCGGCTCAACAAGGATTCCCCAAAAAATAATAAAAAACAAAAAACATGACCCGCCGCCATATCTCCTTTTGAATGAACACCTAAAAATATCGATATAGTATCATGAAATGAAATATCACGATATATTGCAGAACCGATATTTTCTTACACCCCTAGTCCCTAGATTAGTTCTGTAAGGTTGTTACGGCCCTGAGGTCGTATATGCATATGTGTCATTTATTATGTCATCCCACACTGGCCTGTAGAGGGCCAGTGGTGTATATGTGTGTGCATGTATTAGAAGTGTGTGTGCTTCAGTGCAGGTGGCTGTCCCAGACTGGAGGAACACGCGTCCTGATTGGCCAGCCTGGAACGCACAGTCTGCTAATTGGTGGAGAAAGACGGAGTCCGCCTTTAAAATGAGCCTGATGACAGCCCAGTCCCACTCCTCGACCTCGCCCTGCTCTCAACCAACGCCGCCAGTTTTGTTTTATGATACAGTCTACTCTCGTTATACCGCCAACTTCCGTTCACGGCCAAATTGGCGGTATAGCGAAAATGGCGGTATAACGGGTTGCGTCCATAATGTGCATGTCTTTACTATATGATGTCTATGCTGCCTCCGTTAACCCGTTCTAATTGCGTTTCTAAATAAATCTTGATTCTGTTATGTTGTAAGGGATCATTTAAAGTGGGGAAACATTTTAAGCATTATTATACCGTGTCGGGAAATGACACCCCATCATCTTGAGGCTTTGGTTTAATCCCACGTCCTCTTCCAGACATCCTGACCTACTGAGTGTTCTGCGATAAATGAACGGTGGCCGTTCCGTAGACCTACTCGTAGCTTGTCGTAATCAGCGTCTGGCGCGTTTGTTTCAGTGCATTGTTAAAATTTATGTGTACTCGATGGCAATCACGCTGGCGGTATAACGGTCGGGAAATCAATGGTGTAAGTGTTGTTTGTGCATGGAACTGGGCTGGCGGATGGCGATAGGCGGAAATGGCGGTAGCTAATGGAATAATGCATTGGGGATTTTTGTGCAATGGTTTTGGTCGGCGGTGAGCGAAAATGGCGGTATAACGGCGGGCGGTTTAACGAGAGTAGACTGTATTAGAAGTGTGTGTGCTTCAGTGCAGGTGGCTGTCCCAGATTGGAGGAACACGCGTCCTGATTGGCCAGCCTGGAACGCACAGTCCGCTAATTGGTGGAGAAAGACGGAGTCCGCCTTTAAAATGAGCCTGATGACAGCCCAGCCCCGCTCCTCAACCTCGCCCTGCTCCCAACCAACGCTGCCAGTTTTGTTTTACGATATCAGAAACATAGAGAGAGATTCGCATTTTCGGCATTTGTTTTGATCATATTGTAAATAGTTTGCAATCACCGCAGCAAATGTTAAAGGTGGGAAGTCTATTTTATTTTATCTCATTTTCTCCTGTTTTGAGTTAGAAGGCCAGGTTATGTTATGTTTATTATGTTTATGCATTTGGCAGACGCTTTTTTCCAAAGCAACTTATGGGGGAAAACCAATCAAATCACTCAATCAATCAAATTTTTATTTATATAGCACCAGATCACAAAAAAAAAGTTATCTCATGACACTTTATATAGAGTTGGTCAAAACCAGGCTCTAAGCCAATTTACAGAAACCCAACAGAATCCTCACAGGTTAGACCTGTGTATTTTGGTTTCTTTATTTTGTAGTAGGAAAGTAAAGAGTGATTGAGTTGGTTTTGTGTGTTATTTTGCCACTGCTCACCTTAAAATAAATAAATTGCTGCTCGGTTTTGATTTAACATCAACTGTCACGGTCTTCTTTGGGAGTGGGATTCGAGTTGGAGTCATTTTATGTTATGCCTTTTGTACCCCTAGACTAGGGCATAACAAAGGTTTCCATCTAAAGTGTGGTCTCACTGAATATCGAGCCTTCATGTGTAAGTAACATATTGATTTATGCTATTTCTTTCCTTTTTTATCTTCTCCCATGGACCTAGTTTTTGTGTCCTTAATAAAGCTTGAATGAATGAATGAATATAGTAGAGTATTTTCACTGCTTTCCGTTGCAGTTCAACAGTCCCTCTAAGCGGGAAAGGTAAGTTCTCACCAAGGCCACCATTGTGCTGTGATTTACCCGTTCCTTCACACTATTCCCACACCAAGTTCCAACACTTCGAACTGAAGAACCACAAGGCCAAAAGCAATCAATGGCACCTCATTTGAAAGGTAATAATGTCTAGTTTCAGGGATTGTTTCTTAGTATGTGGTTAAAATACAAACTGAACTACATCAGGGTAAATTTAGACGAAAAAAAAGTTTTTTTCCCCCCTATTCTTTCCTTCATCTTTTTTTTTATTATTATGATGGAATAGTCTAGTCATGTGACCTCATGATACCAAACAGGAAGGAAGTCCTGTTAGGTTTGATCGCTATCCAGGTGATTCTTTTACTAATTATGTTTTGATGTTCAGGAATATTGTGGAAAAAAACTTACCGACTGAATTGCAGAAAATCTAAGCTTTATATTGACAAAACTTTTACAGGAGAAATTTTCATGTATTTAATAAAAATGACCTCTCCATTCCCACCAATCAGCTTGTTAGATTTCACAAAAATCCAAATCTTCCCAAGTGTATTTTTCTCATTTCTAGTCCAAATATATCATCACACTTAAAATAAGACATAATCGCCTAAAGAGTAACTTTTCAGTGAGATATAAGAACTTATTTTTTAGACAATAGATCTTGAAAATCTTATTTCAAGAGATCGTACCAAGATAATTTTCACTTGTTCCATTGGTAGATTTTTTTCTTGAATTGAGCAAAAAAAAAAAAAAAAAAATCTTGAATTAAGCAAAAAAAATCTGCCAATCGAACAAGTGGAAACTATCTTGCTAAGATCTCTTGAAATAAGATTTTCAAGATCTACTGTCTAAAAATAAGTTCTAATATCTCACTGAAAAGTTACTCTTTAGGTGATTATGCCTTATTTTAAGTGTGTGTCAGATATTTGGACTAGAAATGAGAAAAATACACTTGGTAAGATTTGGATTTTTGCTGTGCAGATTGAGCTGTGGCATGGTTCAATTTGTGAACAGCTTTTTAAAGAGCATAATACCCACAATTTTTGCAGTATTAAAAAGGTTCAGTAAATAATTTCTGAAAAAAAAAAAAAAACACCAGAGCTCAAGCCAAACACATACATACACCCCTCTGCAACCTCAGATTCTGTTTCTGCATGTGCACCAACATTCATTATTACTGATGGCTGCAATAATGTATTGCCATTTTTTTCCAGAAACTCCAGATGTATTTTCAACACATGAACAGATGACAGTGAGCAGATGAGGCTGACGTATAGACTGAATCTGACATCAAGTCTTATGGATTCTCCAGAGTCTGATATTCACTTCTATAGCGGTGGAATTGCAGGTTACAACACCATTCTTGGCCTTACATTTTCTTACAGTGCCCATAGAAATGTGGACTTAGTGCAGTGTTTTTCAACCTTGGGGTCTGGACTCCATGTGGGGTCATTTGGACTTTCAAGTAATTGATAAAGTAAAAATAAAGAGACAAGACAATCCCACTCCATAAAAGACATGACAAACTCTGAAGCTGAAACTGAAGCACTGTGGTACTGTTTATCTGTCAAATGTTCATTGTGGTCGGTTTCAGATGCTGCAGCTCTTTCATAATTCATAGTTTGAGTTCTTGTTTGTTCAGTATTAATTGTCAGCCTTGTAAATCTAAGCTGGACTGACTGTACATATCCTGACCAAGGAAAATCAAATTCTCACTTTGTGCAGTAATCTACACCTGGCTTTTCTGCCTCCATCCATAATAATAGACATTATACAGGGGTTGGACAAAATAATGGAAACACCTAACATTGTAGCATCATAGAAGGTGTTTCCATTATTTTGTCCAACCCCTGTATAGACTAAATGTCGTCTAAAATTAACGTTTATTTGCAACATAGTATAGCAAACTATTACATGATCAACAACGTGGTATCATGAATTGCGTACAGATAACACATTACTTTTAATTGGCGTGTTATCTGTACGTATTATAAGCTTTTAGCATGTATATTTACGCCGCATAAAATAGCACGCCATTAGTGTAATTAGTGGCTTAGCGGTTAGGCTTAGGGTTACTGATTAGTGCGATTAGCGGCTAGTGCAATTAGCGGCTGGCGCATTGATACACCATCCAATGGCGTTAAGTAACACGCAAAAGGATGAAAATGCGTACGTATAGCATGCCGAATTTAATAAACTGGTGTCACATTCAATGCAATTTCATGAGATCAGTCTGTGATTAAAAACAAATTAATTTTAGAAAAAAAAAAAAAAAAAAGATGTTAAAATGGGGTCATGAGCCAAAAAAGGTTGGGAACCACTGACTTGGTGCTTGTTCTGTAATTTTTTTGCTAAGGGGATGCTAACTCTTGTGATGGTAATGCATCTTAAAATTAGATTCCACCTGCTTTAAGACAGAAAAAAGAAGAGGAAATCTGTTTGTACGCTTCTGCAGAAATACCTGCTTGCAAAAACACATAAATTCTTATTTTAGTCAATTACACACTAGTGAAAATATAATTCTGAATATTACTAATGACATCTTCCTAAACCTTAACCTGCAATAAAGACTAACAGAGCATTATTTTTTTTTAGTTAATGTTAGTCTGTGATAAAGATGCAATATGCCATAGCAAGTCAATATATCCCAAAATAAAGTTAGTTTAATAGTAAAAAATTTTTTTAAAAATGAATAAAATATCAAGCTGCTGCATATCGTTCAAAATAAATTTCCCTATCCCCATCATGAAAGCTTCATGTTCTCAAGCTGCAGCGAAAATTCATTAGCCTTTTTTTCAAGCCAGGGCTTCGGTTTCTTCCAAATAGATTCAGTCATCTGTCATTTTAGATTATATAACAAGTCTCCAAACACCAGTGAACATGCACACAGGATAATAAAAGAAATGGGAGATATTAGATGATAATTAGCTACAGTTTTGTTCTCTCTGCAGATGCCCTTCAGTTCTCTATTGGGGAATTATATTCTTCAGCAGCGTGGGGGGATGGCAGGGTGGCATACCAAGTCCAGTCATTAATCCTTTAGGGTGCTCGAAATTTCACATCACAGCCAGGGCCACGGCCGACAGCTAAGCCCCTCCGCTGCTGCAATTGGTGACATTACACTGAAATATTAAACACTTGTGCACATCTTGCTTTTCATGCGCTGAAGCATATTTTGTGTAGTGCTTAGGAATATTAAAGCATAATTTATATTTCAGGAGTTTGACACCTTGACATTTTGGCACCTCTGTTTTGAATTTCAGCATGTGGTTTGACATGTTTGTATTAATAACATTGTGATCTCGGAGGGCCATGGCCTCAGGCTACTTGAACAAGACTACTAAAGAAAGGGATTTCAAAAGGAATTGTAGAGCAGCCTAGGGACTCGTCAAAATCAGCCCTGATACTGTTGCCCTGATAAAAATCCATTACCCAGAAACGTGAAGGGGGGATGGTGGTTAGCGCTGTGAATCTAAGGCCTGTTAGTTTCCTCAGACAGAGTGGTGCGTTAGAAAGGAGCTCAGTGTTTTATCGTCCCTTTACTGGACTGTTTATGGTGAACCATGACCTGCTCTTACTCACTGCATTGTCTTCACTGCATTCTAGTCAAATTTCTTTCACACATCACTCATAAATATAGTAGTAGTAGTAGTTCATTCGTTTGTTAATTATTTTAAACAACAACAACAAAAAAAAAAAACATATCCATTGTTCCACATACAATGCAACCGAATGGGATTTAGGCCAGTGCTTCCCAACCTTTTTTGGCTCGTGACCCCATTTTAACATCACAAATTTCTGGCAACCCCAGACATTCAAAACAATTTTTCTTTTTTTTCTTTTTTTTTTTTTTGCTAAAATTAATTTGTTTTTGATCATGGAATACTTTGCTATACTATGTTGCAAATAAACGTTAATTTTAGATGACATTTAGTCTATATAATGTATATTATTATGGACGGAGGCAGAAAAGCCAGGTGTAGACTACTGCACAAAGTGAGACTTTTATTTTCCTTGGTCAGGATATGTACAGTCAGTCCAGCTTGGATTTCCAAGGCTGACAATTAATACTGAACAAACAAGAACTCAAACTATGAATTATGAAAGAGCTGCAGCATCTGAAACTGACCACAATGAACATTTGACAGATAAACAGAACCACAGTGCTCCAGTTTCAGCTTCACAGTTTGTCATGTCTTTTATGGATTGGGATTGTCTCTGTCAACTCACCATATATTTTTTATTTGTAAGTTTTTGTTTGTTTGTTTGTTTTTAGCAATTACTAGAAATTTCAGGTGACCCCATTTGAACCCCAGTTGACCCCACGTAGGGGTTGAAAAACACTGGTTTAGGCTGAAGTTAAGACTTATTTGACTAACCCTATTTACAATTAACACAATGTTTCCACATGAAAACAAACAAAAAAATCCTGTCCTTATCTCAGCTACCAATATTGATCCTAGTCTTTTAAACAAATATTTTCTTTAGTCAATCCTGAGCTCTATATTTTAGAATAATAGTTAATTTGTACATCTTTTTAAAGTTTGAATTGTTTTAGCCTTTTTGAATCAATCTTCCAGACCTTTCCAAAGATTAACCCTCTAACAGAAATACATCTTCTTATTATATTTGTTCTTGCATTAGCTTTTTTTTTTTTAATCATTATTTATTTTAAATGCCGGTTCCTCTGATGCTATACTGACTTTTTATATATTCAAACAAATGTATCATTTTGCACAAAAAAAACCAAAAACACATCCCTTCTCTACATCCACGTCAGAATATGTAGTACTGTGCAAAACAAAAGTCTTGGTTTTTGAAGGTTTGAAATGAACATGCATATTTACTTTTCTTCTTCTTTTCTTCAGTTACAACAGGAAAATACAGTAAATACTTGCACAGCCTTAAATAACACACATAAAACTGAACTCAGTGTGTTGTAAAGGTTAAAGTCGCTATTGAGTGTGACCCCTGAACCCACGACAAGAAGCAACACAAACAATTAGAAACATCTATTGAATGAAACCTGGTATAAAACATCTGAAAATTAATGCAATAAGTCTTATGTTGTCTGAAGGAAAGGGTTAAAGACATGTTAAGTGCAAAGGGAGATCACACTAAATACTGCTACTTTTGTTTTTTCCTGCTGTACATACTTCACATATATCAGATCGGATCTGAACACAGAGACAAATGCATATGTGTGAACATTAGAACTGAACTAAACCAATAAACATAATGTTGCAACAAATGAGCTGAATTTCACATTTTTGCTAAACTTAATCACTGCATTTAAGATAAGATAAGATACTTTATTGTCATTATACAAAATGTCCAATGAAATTTAGGTTCAATATCAGGATGCGGACTCATAAATGGTAATAGTAATAAATAGTGATAATAACTATAAAAATATGTAATAAAAAAACAAAATATGCATCACTCACATATCAGCATTCATTCATTCATTTCCTCACCTCCTTCACCATCAACCCCCTTCTTTATCACACAGCAATACATCACACACACATCACGTCAGTGCCAATATATGCAGCGCAATGTACAAAACAGTGCAATGAAAAATGTCTATACTGTAGTGGTTGAATTCATTTCAGTTATGGCTGAAAGGAGTGATATTTAGCTGTTTTTAAAATGGAATTATGCAAACATTTCCCTGTGGTCTACATAAACTGTAAATGCTCTGCTTGGGTCTGAATTCTTCATTAATTCAACTCCACAGGTCCATCTTCAACCCTATTTCTTAGTAATGACACCAGAAAGGTGGTTTGGAGCACTGGCCCTTTAAATGCACATGAGCCACTTCAGGCCCCGCCCCCTCCAGGTTGTTGGCTGTGCTGCTCTGTTCCGTTCAAGCAACAACTGAACATTTTAGGTAATCGGCTCGAAGTTTGGACATATTTTCAGTTTTTACTACAACCGCTGCCACTGATAAACAATTATGTTGTACTCTGAGAAATGTTCGTCTTGACCTTATATGTGTAAATGTCGTGACGTAACTAGTTATAAAATGTAACAAATTAAGAAGGAATTGTAGAAATCCACTTGATTATTGCTGGAATGAATATAAAGATAACTTTGCAGCACGTGTAGGGTTCAAATTTAAACTTTATGAACTATTAGGGTCCAAATACACAAATAAATGAACCAATGACTAATAAAAGTGGGTTTAGCAAAATATGACCCCTTTAAGTAACTTGGACATTTCTCCCTCTCTTTATTTTTTTTTTTAGAAACTATTCACAACATTTCTAATTCCCAAGTATGATATTATCATTTAAAGCATTTATTTATGTATTTTCAGGCCTCATCAGCCCCATACTCGTATTGTGAATACACTCCAAGATTCATCTGTTAGAAATAAATTCCTTGGCCGTTTAAACAAACTCCCAGGGTTTAGGTTCATCTTTTTATTTGTGTCAAAGTTACTTTTGATGAAGTGGATGCCATTTCAGTGTCAATCCTATTATGAGACCATATGAACAGCCATCAAAAATGAAAATGTGCTCCAACTTCTAGATCAGCAGGAGAATGCTGATGGATACTGTCATGCGGCATGTGTGCGATTTTATTTTTTTTTTCAAAGCAACAGCTGCTTTTGTTTCTGAGAATATGGCAAAAATGTCCAAGAATGCTTTAGAAAATTCTACATTCTGGATCTAGACCAGTCTGACCATCTTCATATAGGACCAAGATACAGTATACAGGGTCTCTGCAGGTATCAGCAAATCTAATTTAATGCTTTTTAACCCTATAATGCCCAACATATCCAGGGGTTTTTCTTAACCGGGGAACAGAGGCGCTGTGCCCTCATACTTTCGGCTAGTGCCCCCTTACCAAAATTCCGATTTTTTTTTTCTTTTACCCCGAAGCTCACGGTTACGCCATACACTTAGTGATGAAAGTTTTCCGGTTTTTGCTGGAAATCTGTTTTTTTTTTCAAAAATTGAGCATATGTTCCGGTAAATTAACTCTTTCTTCGCCAATGACGAGATTTTCCATCAATCCGTGTTTTCACTGTTATACTGTAGTTGAAGCTGTTGCGGATCGTGTGAATTAATTTCCTTAGTCCAAAAACAAACAATTAAGCAGCTTTTTCGGAAAATGAAGGACCAGGTGTAAAGTTTTCGAATCACCGTATCCCATGGCAACACATACAGTGACAGTCGCTCTGAATGAGGAAATACCAACTCTGCAGGAACCGCGCGCAGTTTCAAAAGCTTTAAAGATGATTATGGAGACAGAGTCCGACATTTCAATATATGATGAACCTTTTAGAGACAGTAACGGAGAAATAGAAGGTGAGGGAGACGGACACGGGACACGGGGAACAAGGATCGGCTTGGGTCCGACACAAAGGACAGCTAGTCTGCATCTGTTAGTGTGAGTTCAGATTCTGACTGTGGACACGGAACAGATTCAGCTGTATAATGTCAGCGGGGACACAGGTAAGACACTGTTTTATTTGGCTGTAGTATGAAATATATACTTACAAATATTCATACAAAGATAAATAACTGGATGTCCATATAAGTATTTCCAGATCAAACAGCATGTGGTCCAACAGGAGGACCTGGTGCAGCCAAGGAAAGGCCAGAAACCTACAGTATTTAGTGCATTTATTTCTTGTTTTTCTTGAAAATGAGGAATATTGAAGTGTTTATATCCAAAAGCTAAACTAATATGTGGAAGACTCATAATTGATGTATGTAAATGTGCAAAGTTTATGAGGAACCTGGTGCTTTAGAAGATGTTTGGTCTAAAGTTTGGTGAGGATTCCCCTAACATTTTGTAGAATGTTGGGATATCTTAGAGCTGTTTGTTATTAGTATTGTTGTTATTATTATTTTATTTTGTGTTTTTGTATACAGTGTTACTGTTTGTAAATGAGAAAGAGTCAAAAATGTAAATAGGAAATCATTTTTATCTTGAAAATCAATATCTTTGAAAAAAAAAAATGCAATTTTCTCTTTTTTGCTCAAAATTCAGTTTTTTCCTGAAAATGACAAATATTAAAATGTTTACATCTCACGAACAAATGAAGATAGAATAAAATTGTTTTTTGTGTTTAAGAGTTGAAGTTCTGTTCTTTCTTCTGATGTATTCAGTGTTCACATACTGCTAACACAACATTTTCAGTGAGCCTTCAAAGATTAGTGAATATGACCAATCAAAAATAAGTTCAGTTGGTCCTGGCTCGAGGAAACTGATTGAAATGTCGATTTTCTGTCGCAGTATGTCTGGAAGACAAGCAAACCAGGTTTGTTACTCATTGAAGTCATTCAGAAAAGTTCAGTTTTTTTTTTTTTCCTCACTCTCATCACTAACTTATAGTTACATGCAACACAGTACTTACACAACATGCAATCTTACCAAAAATGATCTTTTCCCAGCGAAACAACCTCAGTAACAACACATGACAATGTGCCTGGTCATCAAAAACGATATAATTATTCCAAAACTATCATAAACATAGTAGGTAGACCATCTGACGGTTCAAAACGACACAAATTGGCGTCTTTTCAGACCGCGGCGCCATCTTGTTTCCCTTTCTTTCTCGTGACGTAGCTTCCCTCGCCTACCTGTGCTCCCTCTTACAAATTTTTTCTAGAAAAGCCCCTGATATCATATTTGATATGTGAGATTTGAAGCCCTGTACATGATCAGTGATATTTTTTTTGTTGAAAAACCTGATGTATACAATTAGATACAAGTAATACATAGATAATCCACCAGGGGGAGGAATTCGGTCACCAGAGGCCTTTCCAGTGACACTACAAGACTGTCATTAATGAGGAAGGAGGAAGAACTTTGACAATTTTGAAAAGGAATTACCAGTTTGTTAGACGTGTTTGTGTTATATTTTGTTTGTTCAAAAATAATAATATTTGAGCATTGAGACCCATTGTATTAAATATGATACAAAATTGAAACTCATACATGGAAAATGATATTTGAAAAAAAAAAAAAATTGTTTTGGTTGTTCAGAAAGACCAATAAAGGCTCCAGTTTCAAAGACCTAGAATTTTCTGTCAGTGATTTAATGGTTCAGACTTTACAGGGTTAATGCCCTTTTTAATGCCACCTTAAACAAATTTAATGCCCTTGTCCAACTGCAGATACAGTTTTATATATAGTTTTATGATGGTTTACTGTTGACAGGCTTTAACCAGGTTCTGAATAGTTCCTCGTCCAATCTCTTCTGCTGAAACTTGCATTTTCCCATTTTTCCGACATTTGCTAATATTCCCTCCGCTCTTTTGCCACAGCATGAGCACGCTCACAGCACATTGCACTCCAAGCATCCGGTATAGTGACTTTGTGTATCGGCCATAAACAATAGCCAATTAAAGGGTTCCACCTGTCAATCATCACACTATACTTCCGATCCGAATTATTAAATGTTTATATAATCAAAATAAATCGTGAATAACAATGCTTTTTTTTCCATCAAGTGTATTAAATTTTTTAATGCCTCTGGACATCGAATTTAATGCTTTTAAATGTCATTTAAGGCTGTAATTTTCACAAAATCTATTTAATGACTTTTAATGCTTTTTAATGACCTGCAGAAGCCCTGGTATAAACCTGTTACCTTGTGCTAAAGTGCACGTTGAAAATTCACAGATTTAGATTTAGAGTTCCAAGTACAGACAGAGGGATGATAATGTAAAGAAACAAGTACCTGTTCATTTGTAATCATCGCAAAATTAATGTTCAAACTTTGTACAAGTTCAGAAACGTTTAATATTTAGTGAAAAGCTGTGATTTCAGTCCCAGTTTTCAGTGCTGTTCGGCCATTTGTTCAAAAATATAAGCAGCTCTGCTTTTCATCTTCCTCTTGAGCCCATTCCACAGGTTTTCAATGTGGTTCAGGTCTGGAGATATGAAGTGCTCTCAAGGTTTTTCTACAGGTTTAGCTCTCAGTTTTGCTAGATTTTGGTCAATGCGATAAAAATCCTTAAATGTTTCTTTCTAAACAACAAAAAACTAGTGAACACAGTAAGAGTTAAACAGGTTATATTCAGGTAACTGCTGTGATTTTTATTTGATTTTTTTCATTCTCACTCTCCTTGACTCAGAAAAGGAATACAGTTGCACCTGTTCAGTCTTCATTTTGTTAATAAAACATTTTTTTGACTATTTATTATTATCTGTGAATCCATTTACTGAGAAATTTGAGTCAGAAATATGTCAGACTGTGTTGCAGAGGGCCAGGTCTAACTACGGTGAAGAAAACTTAATAAATATCATTTCATAACACTTCTGAAAATTACACTGTTGCCCATAAAGTTAGAATAATTTTGTTTTTGGATGCATTCCTCTTTTTATTCCTCTTCATCCATATCAGTAATCGCCTTTGACCATTTGCAATGATTACATATTGAGTCCCAGTTCCACAAGAATAAATAATTTCATGAGAAAAGACAAAAATATTCTATTCCAACTTTATAGGCAACACTGTTTCTGTTACTAAATCTTTCCAAATCTATCAAAATCTAACACATTAAACCATGAACACTGATATTGCACTTAACCTCCTAAGACCCAGCTATGGGTTTTCTGTCCACATTTGCGGACAAGAGTTTCACAACTTTATACAAAAAAAGAGAAAACTGTCCACCACAAAGGACATTCCAGAAAATTTTAAAAACTGCATCTGAAAAAACTGTTGCATCATGATGTTTCCAATATAGGCACTGATTTAATAAAAAACAAAAAAAGCTTGTTCTTTGCTGACATTTCCTGGGTCTTAGGAGGTTAATAATCATTTCCAACAACAAACTTAATAAATGCAATGTATGTAAATGCAACAAAAACAGGAGAGTATGGGACATTTCATACAAACTGCCATTAATTTAATCATGTAGGACTTTCCAAACAGTCCCATAAGTTCTCTTGGTTTTCTGACTTGAAGGAGAAAAATAGGACCAATGGCCCTGTAGCTTACCAGCCAAATTAAAAGCTTTGGGAAATGTATCCAGATGCCATTTATTATCACCCAGTTATGTGTATTTATTATATTACAGAAATAGCCCAAGCTGAAAGCTTGGACGGTTGGGATTTATTCTTGGATAGACCTGGCTTTGGTGAAACAAGTGTTTCACACATATTATTCTGGAAACAATGTGCATACAATAATGCCTTGATTAACCTACCATAGGTCAACTTTGGTGATAAATTGTAGTGAAATGTGTTGGCAATATATATCTCAAAGTATGTAACCATCAAATAACAATGGAAGGACTTTAAGGATCTATATGCAGCAAAGGGTGCCTGAATGCCTTGGAATGAAAATATGGTATTTCAAGACGGGTCATCTATCATGGTATTTGGGGGGGGCTGTGTGGTCCGGAGGGTTAGGTGATGGACAGACATCCCAGAGGCTATTATTGGATGGATCCACTTCCTATCTCTCATAATGGGGAAATTTTTCAAAGTGGCACCAAATCCAGATCCAAATAATTTCACAAACTTTTGTTGACATCATCATAAAGAAGCTGTATACCAAGTTTGAAGTCAATTGGAATTGTAGTGTCGGAGAAGAAGACGATTGAAAGTTTTGTAACGGACGACAGACGACGACAGACGACGACAGACGACGACAGACGACGACAGACGACGACAGACGGCAACGACAGATGACGACAGACGACAACAGATGACGCATGATGACAATAGCTTACAGCCTGTTGGCCGGTAAACTAATAAAAACCCTAATCCAATACACAAATTAGGTAAATTAACCTAATGTGAAATGATAAAACTATGTAAAATGATGTTGCTAAACTGAAAAATATTCCAAAAATTTCAAAAAAAAAAAAAAAAAAAGAATTGTTGAAAGGTTACTTTCAGATGACGATTAGTTGTAATTGTAAGTTTTTTTTATTTTTTTTATTCACACTCTCCTGGGGTCACAAATATTGTTGTTATACATGTAAAATCTGTATTTATTTATGTATTTAGAATCTTCCACATCTAAGATGCTCAGTCTTCATTCTGTTAACAACAGATATTCTTTTACTTTACCATTATCTGTTTATCCATTTACTGGCAGCGGGTATGTAGACAGAAAAGATGAAACATAAGAATTAATATGCAGTTAGTACTAGACAGAGTGTAACACAACACATTGGAGAGAGGAGCACCAGTCAAACATAATGTGGTTATCGGCCTGCATTATGTCAATTAACTATTACCAAATACACCTCTGTCAGACACCACTGGAGTGACATTCATCACCAGACATGTGATACGTTCCCTGTTGTGTGATGTACACCTAATCTGAGTGTGTCTGCAAACATAATTTACACCGGAGAAGCATTTCCTGACGAAACAAAATGCAGGGCTTTACTGTCAGCAGTGACTCTTATTGATCTGATTTTACAACTACTTCGGAAACTTTGGTGTATTTGCTCTTGTCCTGCTTTCACATGCTCTAGGAATTATGGGAAACTACCGCGTTGACCCTACGGGTTATAGACAGGATCCACGGGTTCTAAATGTTGTATTTTTTTTTTTTTTTTTTACTGATTTTTAATTTGACATATCGTACTTTCTAGACTATAAGCCACACCTGAGTATAAGCCACACTCACCCCGTCTCAGCAGCAGCTCTATTTCCTTCTTCGTCAGCCGGATCAATTGTTAGCCGAGAAAACATAAATTAGCCGCAGGTTCGCAGTGTGTGGAAAAAAGTAGTGGCTTATAGACCGGAAATTATGGTCCACATATAGACACACAAACATTTAGGAGATGTATAACGTACAGATTCCTTTGTTTCATATTATCTCAAATTCATGTTTGTTTTTTTTTTTTAATGGACTATGTTTTTGTGAGTAACAGTCAGTAGGTTATACTTAAATAACATAGTTCTCACAGTCCATTCTTCAAGTGCTGTACACATGAAAGCATAAAAAGAGAAAGAAAAAAAAAAGAAAAACAAAACAAATGAGAAGTGATTAAAGTTCTGCTATTGCTTGTATTTATAATAATGTCCATCGTTTGACAAACAAGTCTGTTTTCATCTGTAATCTTGCTGTGATGTGGTAGTTTTTATGCTGTTGTGTATTCGTGCATGCTGTACCGCATTTGTCCAGCAGTCACCGCCAAAACATTCTGGCCATAGCAACGTGATTGTAAAACTATTGTATTCCAAAATGATTAATATCTCCCAAAATATTGGTCCTAACAACTTGTCGTTTTCACGAGTCTGCTCCTTGACCAAAAATACTTAATTATGACAAACTGCAGCAGTCAGCTCCGTATGGATTTTATGCGAATCCCCAGATACACACACACACATATAGGCACAAAGAGGCCACTTGGACTTTATAATATAGATACTAGTTATGAACTCAGAAATTACACATGAACACATTATATATTCCACTGGAAAACTGAGAAAAAAATGTGATACACAGGCTGCCAAGATGAAAATACCCTTTGAGTTTTTCAATATAGCGGAGAGTGAATGATAAACAAAATTTTTATTAACATTCTGCTGTTGTTAACTGATGATATTTTTTTTTATTTATTTATAACCATTTGCACTACATTCATATCAAACCGAATTTGCACTCTCCTTTTAAACACTTTTTTATTTAATTTATATGACTGTTTGTTTTACGTGTATGTGTATGTTTATGTGTATGTTTGCTGCTGACAACACTGTGAATTTCCCCATTGTGGGATCAATAAAGGAATATCTTATCTTATCTTATCTTATCTTATCTTATCTTATCTTATCTTATCCTTTTTTGCACATATATAGTGTACATAATTTGCAAAAAAAAAAAAAAAAATTGCTAAGAAGATTTGAAAATGCTGTGGCAGATGAATTAACATATCCAAAACTCTTTTACCTAAGTAGCAGGTCACGATAAATTGCGTTTCAGCCATTTTTCCATTTTGCTGTGGTAACAAAAGCACTTGAACATAACACACTTGCAATTTCAAATTCACCAGTGAAAGATTCATCTTCCTGGTGTTATGACCTGGGTCATAATTTGTCTATTTATATGTATATGTATGTGTTTTCTGTTTAGTGTGTGTGTTTTCCCCCCCGTCCTGTAGGTGTGCTGTGCCCCTTTTGTTTCCGTTTGTTGCAGGTTGCTGATTGGTGGAGCATGATTGCCCAGCCCTTTAAAGATGGCCCTGGAGCTCCCATCCTTGCTCGCTCTTGCCTCCTGTCAGCTCCCAACCCTGTGTTCGTGTGTGTGACCGTCAGTCTTCGATCCTGGAAAAACCTGATTGTTTGTAGTTGTAAATAGTTTTGTTAAATTGAACCTTTTTCTGGTAGGGGAGGTCGGCTCTTTTGTGTTCACCTTTTCTCCTGTTTTTCTTAGGTAGTTAGGTAAGTTTTCTGTATTTTATTTCCTGCATTTATTTTGGTTAGGTAAGTTAGTAAATTGTAAAAGAAGATATTTTGTTTGTTGTTTTAGCCGCTCCCTCCCCTAACCCTTCCTTAGTTGAACAAGATACTGATAATAAATATTGTGAATCTTAGTTTTTTGACTGACGTGTGTGCTTGGGAGCTGGGAGGGGACAAAAGTTGAGCCTATTATGTTCGCCCTGGTGAACCCCTAGGCCGGGGCGTAACATAATTTGGGGGCTCGTCCGATTTTTTCCCGCGTGTTTTTTGAGCGTGTGATTTTTTTTTTCCGGTAAGTTTTGGTGAGTATTTTGTACATATTTCTGGTCTGTAGTTTTTCTGTCTGTAAAATGGATTTTGATTTGGAGGCGTTTGCTGCGTGTCCTACACTGGAGCGGTTAGACGCTTGTAGGAAGGTAGATTTAATGCTCATTTCCACTCGTTTTGGTGTGCCGCTTCCTACTAATGTTAGGAAGGAGGAGCTGAGGCGGCTCCTCATTGAGAAGCTTGGGGAGAGGGGAGTGTTGACAGCAGGAGCTGGTGACGTGGAGGAGGAGCTCCGTGATCCTCAGCCGTCGTCGCCCACCGCATTAGCGGAACCTCCGGTTGTGCAGAGGATGTCGGCGAAAGAACTCCGACTGACTCTGCGCATAAAGGAGATAGAGGTGAGACACAAAGAGCTGGAGGTGGAGGCCATGCTCCTGAGGGTGAAAGCCCTGGAGCTGGAACGTCAGCCTGTTACTCCCCACTCACCTGTCCAACACACAGCCCCACACTCTCCCCGTGACAGCTTCGATGTGAGCCGGCATATAGCACTGGTGCCTCCGTTCAGAGAAGCGGAGGTGGACTGTTATTTCAGTGCTTTTGAGCGCATAGCAGGCACCCTGAGCTGGCCACGGGAAGTATGGTCTCTGCTGCTCCAGTGTAAGTTGACCGGTAAGGCGCAAGAGGTGTGTTCCACACTAGCGGTTGAACAGAGTTTGGATTATGAGGTTGTTAAAGCCACTGTTCTCCGTGCTTATGAGTTGGTGCCGGAGGCTTACCGGCAAAAATTTAGAAAGTGTGTAAAAACCCCTGACCAGACATATGTGGAGTTTGCGCGGGAAAAAGGTGTTTTGTTTGACAAATGGTGTCACTCCAATAAAGTTACAGATTTTGCGCAGCTGCGAGAACTCGTCCTTTTAGAGGAATTTAAACAGCGTTTGCCGGAGCGCATAGTTGTGTATCTGAATGAGCAGAAAGTTGGGTCACTTTCTGAAGCTGCTGTTCTCGCAGATGAGTTTGCTTTGACCCACAAAAGTGTCTTTATGACTCCGGTGCGCTGTGAGGCTTCTGATGGTGAACAGGTGCGTTCTCCTAAGAACGCCCGGCGTGCATTTGTGTCTGAAGGTGGTGAGAGCCGGGAGTGTTTTTACTGTCGGCAGCCAGGCCACCTAATTGCGGTTTGCCCAGTTTTAAAGAAAAAAGAGCAAACGAAAACCAGAAATCCCTCTGCTGTAGGTTTAATACAGTGTAAATCTGCGTCTTCCACAAAACCGGCAAAATGTGAAAAACCTATTTTTGATGATGAGTTCCGTCCTTTTATTTCACATGGTTTTTTTGTCGCTAGGTGAGGGGGACCAGGTTTCCATCACCATTTAAGAGATACCGGTGCGAAGTATTCTGTGGTCCGTCGCGGCGTGGTGCCGTTCTCAGATAAATCCTACTGTGGTTCTGATTTGTTGGTGTGGGGAATAAAACTGAGTGTTTTACGCATGCCGCTGCACTCTGTTGTACTCACCTGTCCGCTGGTCTCTGGCACCGTGCGCGTTGGCGTCCGTGATCAGCTGCCCATGGCAGGGGTTGATCTGATCCTCGGAAATGATTTGGCCGGTCAGAAAGTTTTTCCTGCCGTACCCGAAGTAACCGACTGCCCCGTTGCTGACGAGGGTGATTCCACTGCCGTCGGTGATCCAACCGTTTTTCCGGTGTGCGCCGTAACGCGTGCCCAGGCTCGCCGGCTGGGTGATCTGCCGGATCTGTCCGACTCCTTTTTGTGCGCGCCGTGCGAATCGAACAGCCCTCCTTCTGAGTTGAATAAAACTATTTGTATCGATGTAAACCAGAGTTGGATGACTTACATTTAGATGTGTCTAAAAAGCAGCTTATAGAGGCCCAGCAAGTGGATGAAACCTTAACCAGCTGTTTATCTGCTGCTCTAAGTGATCCGGTTAAATCGTCTATGCATTCTGTAACATACCTGGTTGAAGATGGAGTGTTAATGCGTAAATGGTTTCCTGTGTCTGGAGCAGAATGTGATGCCATCTTACAAGTTGTTGTGCCAAAACAATTCCGTCTCCAAGTGTTAAGTTTAGCTCATGATCATCACCTTTCTGGTCACTTGGGAATTAAGAAAACTTATGATCGGGTGCTCCGATATTTTTTCTGGCCAGGTTTAAAGTCTGACGTCACCAAATTCTGTCGTTCATGTCATGTGTGTCAAGTGTGTGGGAAGCCTAATCAGGTCATTCCCCCAGCTCTGTTACATCCTATCCCAGTTATTGGTGAACCATTTGAACATGTCATTGTTGACTGTGTTGGCCCATTGCCAAAAACGAAATCTGGCAATCAATATCTGCTCACCATAATGTGTGCCGCAACCCGGTTCCCAGAGGCGGTTCTGCTGCGCGCACTAAGGGCAAAAGCTGTGGTAAAAGCCTTGGTTAAGTTTTTTTCTATTTTCGGTTTACCTAAGCGTATTCAAACTGACCAGGGATCTAACTTTACATCAAATGTGTTTTCCCAGGTGATGGAACAGTTGGCCATTAAGCATCGATTCTCCAGTGCGTACCATCCTGAGAGCCAGGGCGCACTGGAAAGATTTCATCAAACCCTTAAGTCTATGCTTCGTAAGTTTTGTGTTGAGACTAACAGGGAGTGGGATGAAGGTCTGCCCCTGTTAATGTTCGCTGTCCGTGAGACCACTCAGGAGTCTCTCGGGTTTAGTCCTGCAGAGCTGGTTTTCGGGCACACTGTGCGCAGAACGCTGCGGCTGCTGCAGGAGAAGTGGCTGGCGGATAAGCCGACCCCCGTGCACAATGTGTTGGACTATGTCAGTTCGTTTAGAGAGCGGTTACATACTGCTTGTGAGACGGCCCGTCTGTCTCTTTCTGCTGCCCAGTCTAAAATGAAGCAGAATTATGATAAGTGTGCGCGGAACCGTCAGTTTCAGCCAGGTGATCTGGTGCTTGTGTTGTTACCTGTTGTGGGTTCTAGTCTCCACGCAAGGTTTGCTGGTCCTTATAAGGTGGAGCGGGAAAGTGAGTGACACCGATTAGTAATTAAAACACCAGATAGAAGGAAAAAGTCGCGTGTTTGCCATGTGAATATGTTAAAGTCTTATGTCCTAGATGGCGCAGAGAGGACAGCCGCAGCCCCGTGTCCTGCGTCGCCCCTGCTGTGAGTGTGTCCACCTCGGCTTACAGTCCTGAGGAGGACAGTTTAAATGGACAGCGTGTCTCTGTTCCGTGTGCCCGTTTGGAAAACTCCAAAATACTGGGGAACTTAAAGGAGCACCTGTCCTATCTGCCTAAGGTAACAGATCAGATGTCTGCAGGCTTATTCGTAAACATCTGTGTCTGTTTGGGGATAAACCCACTCAGACCACAGTAATCCAGCATGATATTGATGTTGGTGACCACAGGCCCATTAAACAACACGCGTATCGTGTAAACCCGACTAAGCGGGCCGTAATTAACAATGAGGTGCAGTACCTCCTGGATCATGGTTTCGCCGTTCCCAGTTCCAGTCCATGGAGTTCTCCATCTCTCCTTGTGCCTAAGCCTGATCAGACCCCACGATTCTGTAATGACTATCGTAAAGTTAATGCTATCACCAAACCAGATTCATTTCCCCTCCCACGTATTGATGACTGTGTTGACCGAGTGGGTTCAGCTATGTACGTCACTAAGTTGGACCTCTTAAAGGGATATTGGCAGGTACCCCTTACTCCCCGTGCATCAGAGATTTCTGCTTTTGTTACAACCTGATCAGTTTTCTCCAGTACACCGTGATGCCTTTTAGGTTAAGGAACGCACCTGCTACATTCCAACGACTGATGAACAGAGTCCTTTCTGGAGTAAAAAAAACTGTGAAGCATACTTAGATGACATTGTGATTTATTCGTCCACCTGGTCTGAACACATGTGCACTCTGAGAGAAGTTTTCCTTAGTTAGAAGGGGCTAATCTAACTTTAAACTTGGCAAATGTGAATTTGGTAAAGCGTTGTCACTTATCTGGGAAAGCAGGTGGGGCAGGGACAAGTGCGCCCTCTGGCGGCGAAAATTCAGGCAATCTTAGATTTCCCTGTGCCAGAAACCAGGCGACAGCTCCGCAGGTTTCTGGGCATGTGTGGATATTATAGAGGGTTTTGTAAAAATTTTTCAAGTGTGGTTTGCTCCTTTGACTAGTTTAGTTAGTCCCTCTCATCCTTTCGTGTGGTCTTCTGTGTGCCAGGACGCCCTTTGAGTCTGCGAAGGCGCTTCTCTGTAGCGCTCCTGTTCTGGCTGCGCCAGATTTTTCACGGCCCTTCAACTTGAGGTGGATGCCAGTGCTTTTGGTGCCGGAGCAAGTGTTACTACAGGAGAATGAACTTAGTGTTGACCATCCAGTGTGCTATTTCTCCAGAAAGTTTAACAAACACCAAGTGCATTACAGCACCATTGAGAAGGAAGCCTTAGCCTTGTTGTGGGCTCTCCAACACTTTGAGGTATATGTCGGGTCCCGTGTGTCTCCTGTTAAGGTTTTCACTGATCACAACCCTTTAGTGTTCCTCTCCAGGATGCGCAATCACAACCAGCGCCTCATGCGCTGGTCACTGTTGTTGCAGGACTTCAGCCTTGATATTCAGCATTGTAAAGGGGTCGATAACATTGTAGCTGATACTTTGTCTCGTGCTGCATCTTAGGACTTATTTGAATCCATGGAAGCCCTTTTCTGTTCTGGGTTTTAGGTTTTAAACATTTCCTTAGGGGCGGAAATGTTTAAAACTTAGGTGGGGGGGTGTTATGACCCTGGGGTCATAATTTGTCTATTTATATGTAATGTATGTGTTTTCTGTTTAGTGTGTGTGTTTTCCCCCCGTCCTGTAGGTGTGCTGTGCCCCTTTGTTTCCGTTTGTTGCAGGTTGCTGATTGGTGGAGCATGATTGCCCAGCCCTTTAAAGATGGCCCTGGAGCTACCCATCCTTGCTCGCTCTTGCCTCCTGTCAGCTCCCAACCCTGTGTTCGTGTGTGTGACCGTCAGTCTTCGATCCTGGAAAACCTGATTGTTTGTAGTTGTAAATAGTTTTGTTAAATTGAACCTTTTTCTGGTAGGGAGGTCGGCTCTTTTGTGTTCACCTTTTCTCCTGTTTTTCTTAGGTAAGTGAGGTAAGTTTTCTGTATTTTATTTCCTGCATTTATTTTGGTTAGGTAAGTTAGTAAATTGTAAAAGAAGAATATTTTGTTGTGTTGTTTTAGACCGCTCCCTCCCCTAACCCTTCCTTAGTTGAACAAGATACTGATAATAAATATTGTGAATCTTAGTTTTTGACTGATGTGTGTGCTTGGGAGCTGGGAGGGGACAAAAGTTGAGCACATTATGTTCGCCCTGGTGAACCCCTAGGCCGGGGCGTAACACTGGTAGCACATGAAGGCAACATTAGAGTGGTTATTTTTGCCACTTATGGGTAAAGAACAAAAATATGGTGACTTCACTGACCTTGATTTTCTAAATAACAATTAAAAAAAATTAAAAAAAAAAAAAAAAAAAAAAAAATCACAAAAGTAATAAAGTCTTGTCATGTCCTCCCATGACAAATTCAAGTTGAAATTTTGAATTTCAGAGTATTTCTATGAGTGAACCATAAAGGTTAAGGGAGATTTAGTTGCAGAAACAGAACATAATTTTCACAATTAATAGTGTATAATAACCATGCAAATAAACATTACTGTACTTTGGTTACCTTAGAACAGGTCATTTGTAGATGGTCATCTTGTTGTTGCCTCAGAACAGACTTCTTCTTCTCTTCTTTCATTTCCCATGCATACTGGTTTGTATTGTGGTGTTGTGTTTTCTTCTTTGTGTTTTTTCTGCCTGCAGGTGTGTGAGGAGGCGTGGCTAATGAGCAACACCTGCCTCCAATCAACCTCGTCCTCTTGTGTATTTAAGCCCGGTCTCTCCACTCCTACTCCATCAGAAGATTCTGCTGGTGATGACCGCCATGAGTGTCCTGTTGAGAATTTAAAGGAGTGATTTTTTTTTTTTTTTTCATGGAATTATGCATTTTAAAACATTTCCCTGTGGTCTACATAAACTGTAATGCTATGCTTAGGTTTGAATTCTTCATTAATTCAACTCTACAGGTCCATCTTCAACCCGATTTCTGATTAATGATACCAGAAAGGTGGTTTTGAGTGCTGGCCCTTTAAATGCAAATGAGCCACTTCACACCCCCACCCCCTCCAGATTATTGGCTGTGTTTGCTCTGTCCCATTCAACTGAAACATTTTAGGTAACGGCTCAAAGTTTTGGACATATTTTCAGTTTTTACAACAACCGCTGCTGCTGAGAAACAATTATGTCGTACCCGGAGAAATGTTTGTCGGAAATCTTGACCTTATATGTGCAAATGTCGTGATGTAACAAGTTATAAAATGTAACAAATTAAGACGGAATTAAAACAGGTTGAAGAAATCCACTCGATTTTTGCCGGAATGAATATAAAGATAGCTTTGCAGCACCTGGAGGGTTCTAATTCAAATTTTATGAACTATTAAGGTTCAAATACACAAGTAAATGAACCAAAGACTAATAAAAGTGGGTTTAGCAAAATGTGACGTCTTTAACTTGTTGTGTAATGTAGACGTGTCAAAACCAGCATTTTAGTAAGAATAATTTTCACTTATTGTGTGAATGACTGTACTTCAGATTATTTTATTTTAGTCGTGTTCATATGTAATTTACAGGGTGTGGGATTCAGAATGCACTGTTTTGGCAAATGTAAACGTGCAAAAAACTGGTTAAGCTAATGCTAGCTGCATGCTAAAGGCTTGTTAAACCACTGGGTCTTAATGGGTTAAGGCAGCAGAAGCTGAAATTAGAGCAAAAAACACCAGAATCTGAATGTAGCTTTTTCTTCTATGTCCAAATCACAACACTGAACACCTGCAATTATTAAAGCTCCTTGAGATGCACCTTCTATAGTAGATTTGATCATAAATGATAGATTTTCTGCAGCCTGAACATCACAAAAGCAGGCAGAATCCTTTATCAGGCTCAGATCCCTGGAATTACAACATAGCACAAGGTAATTATATTATTGAATCATTTTCTTCTTTCATCTCTCATTCCATCATAACATATATAAACAGAAATGAAATGATTAAACTGATTTTTTATTTCTTAAAACTACCCTTAGTCTGTTTTATCAAGTGAGGGAGGGTGTGAACTGACAAAGAAAATAACACTGAAGAGAAATAAATATTAATACCTTCTAAAGTCATTTTTAAACTAAATCTGGAGTAAAAATGGATCTATAAAGTGTAATCACGTTACTCCATTAGTGTGAAAACACCACAGTGTTAAAATTTTTACATATTTCATCGTTAATTTTGACACTGAATTGAGTAGAATGAACTCTGAAAATTTGACACTGGCCATAGAGTAAATTTTACTCAAATTTTGAGTGGGACCAATTGAATTCAACTCTCTAAGAGTTAAATTGACACTGTTTTTTTTACTGTGTATAGATTTGATGATAGATTTTCTACGGCCTGAAACATTACAAAAGCAGGCAGAATCCTTTATCAGGCTCAGATCACTGGAATTACAGCATAGCACAAGGTAATTATTTCATTCAGTCATTTTCTTCTATCCAACATCTCATTCCATCATAACATATATAAACAGAAATGAAGTGAAATGATTAAAACTGATTATTATTTCTTAAAACTACCCTTAGTCTGTTTTATTAAGTGACTGGGAGATACATGAGTAAAATAATGGAACTGAGAAATATACATACAAAAGTGCGGCAGCAGCTGCTGCTGCAAATAAATCAAGTTCAAGGCCCTGTGGTGTCAAACATTACAATGCAATGCATTAAAATATGTGGAATAAAGGGAGGTTTTTTTAAGCTGGTGAAAATGTGAGAGGAGATGCTAGCTCTTAGAGGTGACACACGGAGGAAATATGTCGTTTCAACTCGGGCTAATTCATCCCCTCTCTAAAAGCGAATAGATGACCTTGACTCTCCTGCCTTTTCTCTTCTCCTCTCGCAGCACAAGTGGTGTCCTGTCGAAGCACATGCACATTGGAAACATCTCATTCTTCATCAGACTTTGAGAATAAATTAAACAGTGATTTTAGTTTTGTCCCATTTTATTTCGATCCTCATTTTCAGTTTGCTCACGCGGATTGAGTGCCCATGTGACTGCTTCTGCGTCATTCTCCATCGCTGCACAAAGCGTCCTGTTCCACCTGATTGTCTTGGGGTTGAACTCGGGCCTGGGCGATGCACTGGGCTGTTAATCCTTTAGAAGTATTCCACTTAAGACAGTAAATGGTGTGATTGTGTAAAACGCACATCAGCTAAACCATATTGTGCACTCGTGTCCGCCCACTTGGTGAGTCAAAGCGCTGGCCTTCGGGTCACTATGAGCTGAAGTACAGAACAAGTAAAGACAGGGATGATCTGGTATGAACGAGAGCAAAAAAAAAAAAGAAACATTTCTTCTCCACACACAATGGGTCAGATTTACTAAAGTGTTTACATCTTTCCTTATTGTACTGTAAAGGACTTGTGAGATATTATATTAACCCTTTAAACCTTAAGCCTAAAATGGCCAGGTCTGGACTTTTTTTCTTATTTTGACTAGAAAAAGGTTTTAAAAAAATTATGTTGTGAGTGAGTCCTTTTGCCCATTTTCCAGAGCACTTAGAACTTTCAAAATCTAGCTGTCATTTACAATCTACTGTTATAATTCTGCTAAAACAGCTTCTTCTCCAGCTTCTAGTACAGGTGTGAGTGAAATTACTGTAATGACCCAATAAAGCCTATAAAGCCCAAGGTCTCAGGATTCAGAAACCGTTGGAATTTTTCCAATCGCACAAACAGTGAAAGAGTTTCATCCAAACTGCGTATGTGCAGGGTGTGCCAGCGATGACACGCCAGGTTTTAAAGAGTTAAGAATCACTCTTAAAGAAGTGATATTATGCTTTTTTAAATGGAATTATGCATTTTAAAACCTCTCCCTGTGGTCTACATAAATTGTAAATGCTATGTTTGGGTCTGAATTGTGAAAAAGAAACCAACATTACGTACTTCTGTGTTTTTCGACATTTGGTAAATATTGGTAAAGTTTTGTGCATGTGTCCAATGGAAAAGCGACTACAAATAGATAAAGTGTCCTGACAACATTTAATTTACATACTTGGTTCATGTCCTAACCTGAAATTCCCTTTTTTCCATCCATGTACATCTAGCATGGCTGGTAACCGTTTTATAAATCTGTAATCTCACAGTCTGTCGGATCACTGAGCCTGCAGTTCCCAACCTGGAATCCACTAAAGCTGAGTAAGGCTTTGTCTCTTCTATGGTTCTATGTTTATGGCTGAATCCCAATTCACCCCTTGGCCCCTCCCCCTTACCCCTACCCCTCAGTTTTGTGCGTACACATGAAGGGGTCGTGTTGTTCCGATTCTCAATTAGAGAGGGGAAGGGCTAAGGCGGAGGGTTGTACAGCTCTTGAAACTGAGATTTTCAGGATCACACTACGAATGCGTTTATCCAACCTTTACATCACTGAAATTTAGAAATGCTTTTGTGTGTCTGTATGTGGTGTGAAACTTTGGAACAGTCTGGACATCCAACACAAGCAATGCCAAAATATCCACCGATTTAAACTGCTATACAAAAATATGGTCTGGTCCCAGTGTAAAGATGGAGGGTCTTAAAACTGATGTTCCATAAATACTCTGTCTGAAATGTTCATGTGTGCTTGTTGTTCCTCATCTGTTATTGTTCTTACCATCGCTGGTATGTGCTGCCCTTTACCATTAGTGCTATTGTAGTTTTTTGTTTGTTTTTTTTTCTTACCATTGTTGGTATGTAATTATTGCTGTTCTTTACCACTTGTGCTATTGTAGTTTTTTGTTTTTACCATTGTTGGTATGCAATTATTATCATGTAAGTTGACGGTTAACTGTTACCTGTGGTAACAACCACCAGGAATGTACTTTGTTTGTTTTGTTTTTTTACACGCATTTTGGTTATACAGTGTAAATACTGTCAAATGAGTTTATTCTAATTTGGTATAGGCCTTTTTTGCTCTATTTTGTTCATTATTCTGACTCGAAGTTAAAGGACAGGAGTGAGTGTTTATAAGTTATTATGTTAAGTTACTCGAAGATGAAAATGGGGGTGGGATTAAATAAGTTTTCTTCTTCCCACTCTTTTTCGAGTATAAATGAATGATTTTTTTTATTTGGAATTTTGAATTTGCATGTATTCCATGAATGCTCGAAAAAAACAATCAAATAAAATTAAAAGAAAAAAGAAATGCGACAAATTGATGGCCAAAAAACAAAACCTCCTATCTGCAAATTTTTTAGATTTTCAGTTTTCACATTAAATGGACTGCACTTTGGGAGGCATAAATACCTAGTATGTATTTTTAATACATAATATAGAAAGAGAGTCTGAGAGCAGTAGAATATGCTTGAATATCTTTAACAAAGACCATACAATAATAAAACTAAACATTTTTTTTTGTTTCCTGAAAAAAGTTTTTGTTTTTGTTTTTTTTTCCAGATAGGAGGTTTTGTATTCTGGCCATTAATGTTATAATTCTGCATCCCAGGAATGTCACTTCCATAAACATAGGGTGTGCCTGCATGGTCACATATTATGTTAGGACCTCTTTTTTGCGCATGCGGGTCACTTCAGGGTTGCATTCAGTTCAAACTAAAAACTGATAGAAGTTGCATTTAATGTGTAATATGAATGAGCACACAAAAAAAATCAGATTTCACCAAAAAATCTGAATTCTGGATTAAAACCTGCTTTCTGAACGTAGCCCAATCCCAATTCACCCCTTACCCCTACCCCTCCATTTGGCGCGCTCACGTGAAGTGGTAGGGGTGTCTCGATTCTCAATGATTCGGAGGGGAAGAGCTAAGGGGGAGGGCTGCTTGGCCCTTGAAACAGAGATTTTTCAGGACCACGCTACAAACGGAGGGGTAGGAGAAATTTCCCATAATTCTGTTAAAATCATTGGCAAGATGGAGGTAAACACAGCCAAAAAGTGCAACAGTGTGATGACAGAAACGCACAAATGTATGTATTTTCTTCGTAGACAACTTAATCATTTGATTGACCGTTTAATGCCGTTTCAATGTGTTACAGATTGCACATCTGTGGTTTATAATTGATAGACGCAAAAAGATGACCAAAGCCCATGGAACAGTGACGGTTACAGCTACTGACGGCATGATGAATACTTTTAGAAACAAAGTTGTCGCATCTCTTCATAGCAGCATCGATGACTGCTGATGTCATGATGTCGTAACAGGTTGCGAAGGGTTGTCCCATTCCACAGGAGAATGTTTCAACCCCTACCCCTTGCAGCTCTGTTTCAAGGGGTAGTGTCAAGTGCAAGGGCCGAGGGGTAGGGGTAAGGGGTAGGGCTAAGGGATGAATTGGGATTGGGCCTATGAAGTTGTCAAATACTGTTTTACCAAGTATACCTGGGTTTTATTTTGCAGATAAATGGTTGATTTTCTCCTTTTCCACAGCCAGTAGATGAGTACATTTCTGTTTTTTTGTTTTCAGTCAATGTCAAAAATGTGTTGGGTAAACCACGTAAAGTGGTAAAAACCATGAAGGCCACTGACAATGCTGCAATGCTTACACTTTTTTTAATCTTTTCCTTCAGTTTCCCTTGAAACTTGGACTACCTGAATGATTCTCAAGTGATGCTAGAGCAGATACAGGTGGAATGTGTAGACGTGGATTGTAGGATTGCACTGGAAAAGTGTTGAATGAATGATGAATGAATTTTTTTTTGTTTTTTATCCATTGTGAGACAGGAAATAGCTATTTGCACACATTGAATAAAGCTGTAATCACACATTTATTGGACAATCAAAAGCCTGTACATGAAGCAAGGTATACTCACTTAAAAATACTAAGCTATTTAACACTTAAAGACCTAGAACTATTTTAATGTTATCCTCAATATTTGGCATTTTTCAATGAAAATCTGGTATTTTCCTTTATTTAAATGACTGATCGTGTCGATGTCCATAAAAGCTCAAATTGTATTATATCAAAACAGAGAAACTAAAGAAAAAGTGACCTTAAAATACATCATTAAGTGAATATAAAACAAATATTTGGCTCTTATTAATCAAACTCCATGGGCTTTACCAGTGAATCAACGCTGTAGATGATGACGGTGTTTCCATGTTCACTATGGCTTTTGTTTTCTCTCTGCAACTGTGAATTGCTTCATCTCTTTTACTGAATTTTTACATTGTAACAATCATAACTGTACAGCTGAATGTGCATCATACATTACAACATAGTTATTTAACCCCAGATATTTCTATACCTCATTCCTCTTCCCACTGCTTTTTCTGAATATTGATGTCTGGTGGTTAAGCAAGAATACACAGTTCCAATGAGACCTCTAGTGTGTGTTTTCTGCTCCAGAATGGTGTCTAAGACTACGTTCACAGCAGGTCTTAATGTACAATCTGTTTTTGTGTGTGTGTGCTTGCTCATTGTACACATTATATGTGACTTCTATCAGTTTTGAGTATGAACTGAATGTGACCCACATGCGCAAAAGAGGTCCTGATGTAATACATGACCACACAGGCAAGCAGTGTGTTTGCAGAAGTAAATATATTTTGCTGCTGCTCCTCCTCCTGGGACGCAGAATTGTGATGTTTGTCACATTTCAATGACGTAAAGGTTGGATAAATGCAACCTGGCCATTCAGACCAAAGTCACATTCCGTGCATTTACATGACAACTTTTATTCCTGGTTTAATCTGATTAAAGGTTAGATCCTATTTAAGATGCCCATGTAAACACCTTATTCCAGTTGAAAAAGAATAGTTGGATTAAATTTAAACCCGAATAAAGTCACTGGTTTAATCCCCTTTTAATTCCGATCTAATTATTCCTCGGACATGTAAACCCTTTATTCTATTTGGACTTTATTCCTGCCATTCTGCACATGCTCGTTGTCTTGTCCTGTCACGATGACGCACACATTCTGCGCAGGCGGAAGAATATGCAATGCAGTCTAGTCAACCCAAACCGTTCCAGTGGGCTATTCTGATGGGATCTACCAGCCTGGAAAACCCTGAAGGAAGAGTTCATCACCTGTTTTTTTATTAATTCATTTGTCATGCACTAATGAGTTCGATAAGTGGGCAAATCAGTTTGTACCAATTGCCTTGTTCTTGCGGCCCTTTCATTAGCTTAGCCTAGCTTAGCATAATCGCTTCATTCCTATGGTCAGACGTAGCCAGGCTTTCACAGGTGATTCGTAGTATTTTATGAGTGATTTTGTGAAATTCAATTCTCTAATCAATTTCAATTTTCTAATCATTACTTTAATCCGGTGGGGTCAATATGATCACAAGTTGAGGCTCAAATCATGGCGATGTGACTTACTGCACTAATAAAATCTTGGGAAATAAAAACTAATGCAAAGCTAAAATGGTAAAGCAAAGCTAATTTAGCGCATGCATCCCTTCCAACAAAAAGATTTTCCAACTTCCGTCAACACAACAGCCACAAAATTGTATGAGTGCAGTAAGTCGTGGATCTAAAGAAGTAATTAGGGAGAATCGGATTTCAGGAAATCACTTACAAAAGACAACAAATCACCTTTTAAAAACTGGCTACGTGTGACCATGGAAATGCAGTGACTATGCTAAGCTAAGCTAACAGAAGGGCTGTGAGAACCAGGTAATGTGAGCACTGCAGTGCAAACCCTTTAGCTCACTTATCTGCCTCATTAATACCTCATGTAAACCTTTATTCGGGTTTAACATTTCCACATAAACAGAAGAGAAAATATTTTAGTTCTGAATTAATTTCTTCTGGAAAAATAACTCGGATTTAGAAAACATCATGTAACCGTACCCACTGTAAAAAAGAAAAGCACTCAGAGAGTGCAGACCTCCACCAAGGCAGATCACCCCCCCAAACACCATCAAAATGTAATCATTTGTTCCTTGTGCCAGTATCAGCATTTCCTGAAAATTTCACCTGAATCAATTCATAACTTTTGGAGTTATCTTGCAAACAAACAAACAGACAAACCTAGGTGAAAACATAACCTCCTTGGTGGAGGTAAATATCAGATACGTATCGGATTTAGGACCATGTATGAAAGTGGCCTGGGTCGGATTTGAAAAAGTTGAATTTGTGCTGTTCAAACTGTCTTTAACAGATCAGATATAGGTCACAAATGGGCAAAAAAAACAAAACAGATTTGGGCCACATTTGGCTGCAGTCTGAACGTAGCCTAAGAAAGAGTTAACTATTTAAAACCTGATGTGTCATCACTGATACGCCCAGCACATATGCAGTTTGGATGGTTATAACTCTTTCACTGTTTGTGCGATTGGAAAAATTCCGTCGATTTCTGAAACCCGAGACATGGTGCTTTATAGGCTTTATTGGGTCATCATGTTAATTTTACTCATACTTGTGCTACAAGCTGGAGAAGAAGTGCTTTAGCAGTATTATAACATGCAGTAAATTATAAATGACTGCTAGATTTTGAAAGTTCTAAGTGCTTTGGAAAATGGGCAAAAGGACTCAGGCACAGCATGTTTTCTAACCTTTAGTCAAAATAAACAAAAGTCCAGATGGACCATTTTAGGCAAAGGGTTTCAAGGGTTAATAGGTAGCAATGGATAGCCTGTTATTGTGAGAGATGGAGCACTGAGTTTACTTAAAAAACTGAGAAAAGTGGTCGCCTTAAAAAAAAGGTCATGATTAATTACGTTTTTAAGTACATTTAACTTACATTTAACTAAGTTTTTTATTTTAAATATACTAAAAAGTTCATTAATCATTTTTTTTTTTTTTAAGGTAACCACTTTTCTCAACTTAAGTAAACTGAAGTTATCTGGGCTTACAGTCTCCCCCACTAAGAAAAGTAACAAGTCAGCTAGCGGACACCTAGCTAAGAGAAATGTCCGCGGAACAGGTCGATGGAACCGGTGGACAATAAAACAAAACACTCCTCTCACAGTTAAAACTAGAAAAGCACTCTGAGACCACAGACCTCCGCCAAGGCAGATCAGTGCCTGCTGCCCCCCCCCCCCAGATCATTATCATTTGTTCCTTGTGCCAGTATCAACATTCCTTAAATTTTCATCCAAATCCGTCCATAACTTTTTGAGTTCTCTTGCACACAGACACACCACAAACAAACCAATGCTGGCAAAAACATAACCCCTTGGCGGAGGTAACAAACAATCGTCGATAGCCAACAGCCACTTAGAACTTTTTAATTTATATCTTGTATGATGAGCGCCGAAACTCCTATAGCAGCTACTCTTTGACTGAAAGCACTGAGACCAGCATGTGCAGATAAGACATGCACGAGCCGCTGACAATTTACGTGGTCAAAAGAAAAAGTGGTGTGATCATAACTATCACTTATTAATTTTAATCCATTTAACTTCAATTTATTCACACATTCTATATACTACTACACATACTATATGAGTTGACTATACTTAATATTTTCTACTAATGTCATCAAACTTATATTTTAAGTGCTTTCTAATACACTTTTAAGTCTATTTGACATCTGGGCTTACAGTGTAATTGTAAGAATCAAAAAAAAATGTGGACGGGGAATATTATGTTTCTTTACAAGTTGTTTAAAGGTTTAATTGCTTCATCTTTGACAGATTACATGCTAAAATGCAGTTACAGCTTGTCCCGGCCCCTGCTCACACAATGGGATCACTCTGATGTTGTGTTTGTG
Organism: Sphaeramia orbicularis; assembly: GCF_902148855.1. Classification (NCBI taxonomy): domain Eukaryota; kingdom Metazoa; phylum Chordata; class Actinopteri; order Kurtiformes; family Apogonidae; genus Sphaeramia; species Sphaeramia orbicularis. The sequence continues at coordinate 23,565,160 of NC_043959.1, read as the reverse complement.
CAGAACGAAGCCCAAGTCTTTTCTTTCGTCCACCTATGACCCAATTAGGCTGCTGTAAACGTCAAAATCCAGCCTTACAGTCAGGACACATGCTCTGGATATTGAGAACATAGATTGGTTTAATTGAATTTCCAGTATCCTCCAGTCCAAGTCACCAGAGTAGAGATAATTCCCTTATCCACATCAATGCAGGCCCTCTGCTGGGCTCAGTGAAAGGGGCTGAGGACCTGCTGTTTGCTGGCAGGATCTGCCACAACCAATTACACAAGCTTTGTTAAATACCCGCGCGATTTCCTGACTCCGCTCACCCACACTGACGGTGAACTAAGTTAACGGAACCAAACAACAGCCGCTGAGACAAATAACCACAGATCATTGTCCAGCTACAGTGCAATTTAGGGTCTTAAGATAGCTTAAGCTGGCTGAAGTAATGCCACGAGAGGCTGTTCGGAGATGGTTGGGGATGTGGGCTGTCCTGCAGCTAGCTGGGGTCTGATGAGGACTTAGCATCCCTCACCACCACCACCGCCGCCACCACATAACTGCGCTGCCTCTCCAGCTGGGGGGAGCCTTTCATCCTGCCCGCTCACCCAAGTTTTCCATTCTGGGCCCAACACACACTCACATATTTAGAATTAAGCCAGCCATTTCCATGCAAGAAATGGCTGGCATTCAGTCCAATTATCCAGTGAACTCTCTAGGACGAGTGTAGCTCTGTAAATGTGCAGCTACTAAAATAGGACATAGTAAACTAGAAAAGCACTCGGAGAGCGCAGACCTCTGCTAAGGCAGATGAGTGGCCCCCCCGGATCACCATCAAAATGTAATCATTTGTTCCTTGTGCCAGTATCAAATCCTGAAAATTTCATCCAAATCCATCCATAACTTTTGAATTATCTTGCTAACAAACAAACAAAGACAAACCCTGATGAAAACATAATCCTCCTTGGTGGATGTAAAAAAAAGAAAGGAAATGGAGATTAACCCGTAAAGACCCAAACATCCACTGGAGATCATAAGCATCTACTGATGTAAAAATTCAGGTAAAATACAGTTTGTCATCTTTTCATGGTCATCAGATAATGACCCATTTGGACATTCAGAGGCTCCGTGGTTACCGGGGAAACACCGTCATCTTCTACAACACAGGTGTCCGGGGGCCACAACTGGCCCACCAAAGGTTCCAATCTGGCCCACAAGATGAATTACAAAGTGTAAAATGCAAAAATTACCCTGAAGATATTTACAGTCAAGGGTATCAAACTCAAAAATAACAGCATAATAACCTAGAAATAATAACTCCAAATTTTCTTCTTGGTTTAATGTGAAAAAAATAATGACATGATGCCTATAAATAATGGCAACACCAGTTTTTCTCTTTTATTTATTGCAAAGAACATTAAATTCTGATATCCTTTAATAATAAAACGTCAATAACCTGAACAAATATGAACAACCTGGAATGTCTAAAGAAAAAAAGTGCCATTTTAACAATATTCTGTCTGTTTGTGCCTTGGTAGATCTGATCTGTAATGCACATGTAGAAATCATAAGTTGAGGCATAATATTGATAAAATTGTACTTATTTTTCTTCTGAAATTTCAGTTTTTTCAGGGTTTTCACATCTTTTTTGTTTTGGATAGAAATAGTTTCATCATTTAATGTTATTTTTTGCACTAAAACATTTAGAGTTGTTATTATTTATAGACTATGCTATTATTTTACTGGTCTGGCCCACTGGAGATCAAACTGGGCTGAATGTGGCCCCTGAAAGAAGATGAGTTTGAGACCCTGTTCATTGATTCACCAGTAAAACCCATAGTGTTTGATCAATGACAGTGGATTGAGATTGTTTTATGTTCAGTTAATGCTATATTTTACTTAAAAAGTTACCTTTACTTCAGTTTCTTCTTTTGGACACATCAACCTTTGAATTTACTCTGAGCTTTTATGAACATCTACATGATCAGTCAAATCCCACTCACAATGGAATTTCATTCCAGTTGAATTTCACCTATTCATAACCAGATGAAGAGGAGGACACATTGTATGAAGTGCCAATATAGGAATGTAAAAATACTCCTCTATAGCAGGAATTCTGCATGAAGTTTCTTAAATATGAGAGTATTAGCAGCAAAATGGAGGGAATGCTTTGAGGGAACAGAACTGGTTTGAACATCTCTGAATTATAAATTAACATATATGATCATAAATGTAATATCTCTTGATATAATGAGAGATGATGAGGTTAAATGATCCTGATCTGATGTCATTTTGGACTTTTTAGTGAGATATCGAATCATTTATTGAAATATCGTGTTTATTGAGTTTTTCCATTAGGCAAATTTTTTGTTATATTTGCGCAATTTTAGGGTCAGTGGAGGGTCAGTGGAAAAGCAACTACTGTGTTCATTATAAAAACAAACCAAAGTCCTTCCTTTGCAGGATTTTCTTGCCCAGTTACATATACAATATAGATAATGCATGCGATACTTGCATCTAAGACAAAAAGCATCTTTTTTTTCCTCACTTAAAACCCTTTAATGCATAAATTATGAAAAAAAGTCTAGATTTTTTTTAGATCGATTTTATAACTCAGAGTTAGGTTAAAGTTGAAATGCATTTGGAATTTTATTTATTTATTTATTTATAAAATATGGTTACATTAAGAAGATATTTAACCTCCTGAGACCCAGGAAAGTACAAATTTTGGCTTTTTAAAAATTAAATAATTGCCTATATTGGAAACATCATGATGCAACAGTTTTTTTCAGATGCATTTTGAAAAATTCTTATGGAATGTCCTTTGCAGTGGACAGTTTTTTGTTTTTATTTTCCTTTTTTTAGTATAAAGCTGTGAAACTCTTGTCCACAAACGCAGACAGAAAACCCATGGCTGGGTCTTAGGAGGTTAACTTTATGAGATCACAGATCAATCCAAATTTGAAAACTAAGATGATCCTTTTTTCATTGTATTGCTTAGAATCTATAGAGACTGCCCCCATGTGGTTTGGAGAATATTGCCTTCATAACCCTTTGAAAAGTGAATTTAAACTATGTGTCCACAAATGTGGACGTCATGCATGAAAAGGTTAAATTTTTTATTACATTTTCAAAACAAATGTTGAACAGACAAATACAACAACAAAATAAATAGCATAACCACTGGTGTGGAATTCATATTGTACATTATATTGAAGTATACTGTTCAAATTAAACTTATTTAACAGTCTCAGTTCATGTGAATATTTGGTTTTCTCCAGTTTTTGTTAAAAGTTTCATCTTTGATTCTCAATATACGTAAGTAAACTTCTCCACAACTAAAATATCTCAATTTCCTGTCACTGATCTAGGAGTGGGGTGTCTTAATTTCTCCAATAACACCTTAGTCAAAAAAAAGGTCTTTCATCACAACATTGACAATTTCAACAAAAGAAATTGTACAATTTCAGTATTTCATGTTTTATACATACAGGGTGAGTCAGAAAAAACGCTCTTTCCATTTAAAGAAATTGTACTGCTAAAACGGAAACACTGATTTTTCTTTTGACCATACAGTCATATTGATGTGGTTATTGAGCATGTCTGGTGATGTAGTCATAGATTTATTGCATTGCATAAGAGAGAGAAGGTCCATTGTTTATTGGGCACTGAAATACCTGCCAACACAATGTATGCCACAGTGAACAAACTTGAAATTGACAACAATTACAGGAGTCGGGGCTTTCCAGAACTCACAGCAAGATATGGGATTCAACGGAATGGGGCATTTGCCCATTTCTGGTGGTTCCAGGATGGAGCGCCAGCCCATCGAAGAGTTATCGTGCAACAGCAATTGCAGGTATTATTTCCTCATCGAGTTGTCTGTTTGGGTCAGGAGAAAGAGTGGCCACCTAGATCCCCGGACTTGACCCCCCTTGATTTTTTCTTGTGGGGGTATCTTAAAAACCATGTGTATCAGATTGTTCCACAAACTCTTCAGGAACTCCGAAATCGCATCACGGCTGAAATCCAAGCCCTACGACGAACACGAATGGCGAGAAGAGCTGTGTTAGAGATGCGACAACAAGCACAGATTTGCATCAATCTGAATGGTAGCCAGGTTGAAGGTCGTGCCGGACGACTTCGTTGAGGCAAAACATTTTGATGGTGAGTAAACATGCTGTAATGGTTGACAATTTCAGTTTCATTCACGGTGGCATAAACTGTGTTGGCAGATATTTCGGTGCACAATAAACAATGGACATTCCCTCTGTTATGCTATGCCATAAATCAATGATTCACTCACCAGACATGCTCAATGACCACATCAATATGACTGTATGATCAAAAGAAAAACAAGCATTTCCATTTCACTGGTACAATTTCTTGAAATGAAAAGAGCGTTTTTTCTGACTCACCCTGTAACTGATGGAATGTATTGTGTTGTAATGTTAAATATCGCTGATATTTTGAAAGCAATTTCTCACAAAATTATCAGTGTATATATTTTGTATATCTTGCTCGTTCTTGCTGTTATTTTCACATATTTAACTTTTTTTCTGCACATGTACAAAACCTTTTGAAGCCCTGAGATAGCACCATGGACTTCATTTTTTTCTCTGCCTACACATAAATGGAAATATTTGATGATGATGGCATATTTTTATTGTCACCAAATAACCACAGCTATAGCATGTGGAAATCTTTTAATCATATTTGTGAATGTTAAGAAAAATAGAAACCCCCCCCTCCCAAATTCCACAATTTCCTTACTGTACTATAAAGTGCATTAATGAGAAATAAGGTTGAAAAAGTTAGAAATCAGAGTTGAGGTATTTACAAAAACTTTAACATTAAAAATTCCGTATTCAAAAAGATAACATTTAACCTCTTTGGTATTTAGTATAGAACAGAGTTTATGATCTTAATATGTACTCCTTTTAAACTGTCTTTCCTTTTCACTTGTCCATAAATAGAGCTTTCAGAGCAAAAACCGTGCTAACAAAAAGAAAATGGCAGTAATCGAATTCTTTGAGCAGCGGTTGTCTGCAGTCATAAATGAAAGTTTCTGAAGTTTGCTGAGAGTTCACTGTTGAAAGCCGACTGTTCTGTGCTTATTTTACTGTATGTCACAGCTCTTTCATGCAGACAAATGGAAGCTCTTTGTGTGTCCAACATTTTAAAAAGTGTCATCTCGCACAGAGTTTGTATAAAGCGGTGTCTCTCATTGGATATGCTATCTTCTCTGATGTGTAAGATGATTTTTCTCTTTTGTTGGCTGCTGTATAGAGACAGGTTTAAGTGCCTTGGTGGAACTCCTATTCACCCCAGTGTTCAGCACTCTCCCATGGCCTTTTCTCCATTTCCAGCGCCCAGAAAAAACATGTCATTGTGAACCCTGACCCCACCCTGCTCCGTATCCACTCTCCGTCAGGAAGCCAAACACATGCCTGAACAATTAACTCCTGCACTGCCATCAATTTAGCCCAGAGCAAAGAAAAGATTGAGTCACCCAGGTTCAGGCAAAAAAGAAATGGGTAAAAACATAAGGATAAAGGGTTTTCTAGAGAAAGAGAGAGAAAAACATGTTTTTCAGTCCCTGCAAAGTAACTGTCACTGGAGTGACAAGGAGACACTATTGAGAGCCTCCGTTCATTCAGCCAGTTTGTTTGAACTGTTCAACAAACAATTACAGGGAGTCATGAGGGTTATGTTTATCTTGAGACCAGGACTGTGAGGAGCTGCCTTGAAAGCCATGTTAAATTTAAGAGGCGAGTACATCAAGCTTCATAAAGTTGTGATGTTGGGTCTCAGTATTGATTCCTGTTCACGATGGTCAGTAAGAGGCTGATGGCAGTGAGACCTGCTGAGGTATTCTGACACAGCCCCCGTCCTCCACCGGGGGTCAAATCCCACTCAGAGTGGAATTTTAGTCTAATTGAATTGCACCTATTCATAACCAGATGAAGAGGAAGACGCATTGTGTGAAGTGGCATTATAGGAATGTAAAAATATTCCTCTATTGTAAGAATTCTGCATGAAATTTCTTAAAAATATGAGTATTAGCAGCAAAATGGAGGGAATTCATTGAGGGAACAGAACTGATTTGATCTCTCTGAATTATAAATTACCATGTATGATCATTTATGTCACATCACATGATATAATGAGAGGTGATGAGGTTAAATGACCCTGATCTGATGCCATTTTTGGACTTTTTAGGGAGATATTGAATAATTTACAGGGTGGGGAAGCAAAATTTACAATGAACATTTAGTTGTTTTTTCCCAGCAGGCACTACGTCAATTGTTTTGAAACCAAACAAATATTGATATTGATATTGATATAGAAATATTGATATTGATTGAATATAATCATATCTAACACTATTATCCATACCTTTTCAGAAACTTTTGCCCATATGAGTAATCAGGAAAGCAAACGTCAAAGAGTGTGTGATTTGCTGAATGCACTCGTCACACCAAAGGAGATTTCAAAAATAGTTGGAGTGTCCATAAAGACTGTTTATAATGGAAAGAAGAGAATGACTATGAGCAAAACTATTACGAGAAAGCCTGGAAGTGGACGAAGCAACAAAAAACATACCAAAGCTTTTATTAAAGCTCTCAAATCCAAAATCCTAAAGGATCCAACTAAATCCATGAGAAAAATAGCAATTGAACTTGAGGTAGACAACAAGACCGTTAGAAATGCAGTAAAATATGATTTGAAGATTTAAATTCTCATGACTTTCAATAAACTAATTGGTCATACACTGTCTTTCAATCCCTGCCTCAAAATATTGTAAATTTTGCTTCCCCACGCTGTATTGAAATATAGATATCACTCACACCCAGTGTTGTTTCGTAACAAAGTAATCAGACTGACCTCATGAATGTATGTGATGTCAGTTTATTGCATTTGGCATACTATACGTACACATTTTCATCCTTTCGCATGTTATTTAACGCCATTTGATGGTGTGTCGATGTACTAACTGCTAAACCTAATCCTAACCGCTAATCATGCTAGCCGCTAATCGCACTAATGGTGTGCTATTTTACGCAGCATAAATATACCCATATAGTAAAGAGATACTGGAACGGATCTGGAACAGAATCGCTGACTGACTCGGCTCGAAACGGCTTGGCAGATCCGTCCCAGTGTCCAAACGCACATTGGGCCAAGACAGATATTGCTCCGCGAAACAGATCTCCCACAGAAATGGTCCAGCTCTGGCCCAGCTCCGAACTGAAAGCTTATAATGCGAACAGATAACACGCCAATTAAAAGTGGCGTGTTATCTGTACGCAATTCATGATACTACGTTAAAGTAATAATACTTTACCTCTGTGCTCAAGTGTGTTTTGGGAGAATTTGTACTTTACGAAGTATTTTTTATTCTATTTACTTTCACTTATGAGAACCTTTGTCGAGATTTTTTTTTCCTGAGTGTTTTTATTCCTCTTTAGGCATGAAAAAAAACATGCAATTGATTTTTTTTTTAAAGACCTGTTTTTTATGAAGGTAGATTTGTTTCTTAATTGCTTTACGTAAAAAAAAAAAAATTCAATTAAAAAAAGTGTTAGAATGCAGAAAAAAATTACAATCCAAAAAATTGCATTTGAACACTTTTTTTTTTTTTTTTGATTGAAGTGATTTTTTTTTTAATTGATTTTTTTTCTTTTTTTTAATGAAATATTTTTGGGGGTTTAAGCAATAAAGAAACAAACCTTCATAATCTACCTTCATAATTTTTTTGTGGAATTCCAAAAATGTCCATTCTGCTGGACACCATGTGTTTAAGTTTTGAATATCAGAAAGTGATATACAAAATCAAAACATTTTTAATGCAGCTAATCTCATGTTTTCTCACATTTTATCATATGCGCAATTTTTTATTGGCAATTTATTTACACTCAAACATGTTAGTGCAGATCAGGTTTATCAAGACCAGCAAAGTTATAGTAATGGTTTGAATGTCAGTGAATGGGATGATGCATAGGCGTCCACTGAGTTAACTCATATCGAACTAAAACAACAAAACCCATGTTTGAGAACAGATATAGAATAACTGTCCACTGTAGTCACCAATATGCATGAAAGGGTTAAATTCATACAAGTTCACTTTATTTAAGGATCCCCATTCGTTTCTATCAAGTAGAGACTATTCTTCCTGCTCAGTGTTTTATAATAACAAAGTAATAATACTTCACAACTGTACTCAAGTATGTTTTGGGAGAATTTGTACTTTACGAAGTATTTTTTATTCTATTTACTTTCACTTTTACTTCACTACATTTCCTAAGTCAATTGCATACTTCTATTTTTAAGGCACAGTATCGTTACTTGTTACAAAAAATACATTACAGGAAATTGTATAATATAGATATCACTTATTTCTTTTCTTTATTTATTTAAGGATCGATGAAAAGAGGTGATGACACGCACATCCAGTTACTGAAAGGTGTGCAGGATCCCAAAAAAACAGTGGATGAAAGAATCAGATAAGGTCCGCACAACCTGTGAGTTCGCAAAAAATATTAATTCACCACAAGTAGTGACGTTTCAGGCCACAGCCCTTCATCAGACATGGGACAGATCATGGCACACAGCTGTTATATAGAGTACTGATTACAATATCGCATGACAGGTGAAGCACAATATCTCATATAATCAGTCACTTTTAAATAAGTATAAATGTCTTTAAATACATAATAATTCCTACAAGTTCAGTAATCAAATTTCTTAAGTTAATATAAATGCAAGTTACTTTGAATTCATGCAAATTCATAAATACAGTGATGAAGTTACTTTAACCCTCTCATGCATGTATGAGAACCTATGTCGAGATTTTTTTCCTGAGTGTTTTTATTCCTCTTTAGGCATGAAAAAACAATGCAATTGATTTTTTTATAGACCTGTTTTTTGAAGGTAGATTTGTTTCTTAATTGCTTTGAGTAAAAAAAAAAAATTTTCAATAAAAAAAAAAAGTGTTAGAATGCAGAAAAAAAATTACAATCCAAAAAATTGCATTTGAACACTTTTTTTTTTTTTGATTGAAGTGATTTTTTTTTTTTTTTATTGATTTTTTTTCTTTTTTTAAATGAAAATATTTCTTTTTAAGCAATAAAGAAACAAATCTACCTTCATAATTTTTTTGTGGAATTCCAAAAATGTCCATTCTGCTGGACACCATGTGTTTAAGTTTGAATATCAGAAAGTGATATACAAAATCAAAACATTTTTAATGCAGCTAATCTCATGTTTTCTCATTTTATCATATGCGCAATTTTTTATTAGCAATTTATTTACACTCAAACATGTTAGTGCAGATCAGGTTTATCAAGACCAGCAAAGTTATAGTAATGGTTTAAATGTCAGTGTATGGATGATGCATAGGCGTCCACTGAGTTAACTCATATCGAACTAAAACAACAAAACCCATGTTTGAGAACAGATATAGAATAACTGTCCACTGTAGTCACCAATATGCATGAAAGGGTTAAATTCATACAAGTTCACTTTATTTAAGGATCCCCTTCGTTTCTATCAAAGTAGAGACTATTCTTCCTGCTCAGTGTTTTATAATAACAAAGTAATAATACTTCACTACTGTACTCAAGTATGTTTTGGGAGAATTTGTGCTTTACTAAGTGTTTTTTTAATTCTATTTACTTTCAGTTTTACTTCACTACATTTCCTAACTCAATTGCATACTTCTATTTTTAATGCACAGTATTGTCTCGTTACAAAAAATGAAGTAAAGTAACTTTGGTGTTTTCACCGCTGAGATTACTGCAAAAAAGTCAGGAAGCTGATTTGTAATTGGGCCTAATCAGGTAATGAACAAGGGCAATTAAAGGATAACATTCAGCCTGTTGATGTTAATGTAAGGGAGAGTTGAATGAAGCTGTGCCAATAAACAGGTTGGTTTTATGTCAATGGTTAGGACTTTGGATTCTTTGTTTATGAAAGGTAATGTAGGCTCTATGTTTTGAGGTGCCACATAAGCTTCGTAATCTTCTTTTCTTATTTTTCCCCTCCAAATTCAGACATTTCTAAAATCAGCAGTAGCCTACTCCTGTTTAGGTTTTTGAAGTATGTGATATAGGCATCATTTTCAATATTTTGACTGCTTGTCTTTTATTTTACAATGTTTAAAAATCCTGGATAAACTTTATAATATTCAAAATTCTAACTGCCTTAGGTTGTTATTAGGGACCGAGCCGAAAGGTAAGGCCCTCTCACACAGTGAGAGGCCTTGCCTGCAAGCAAGGCCCTATTGTTATTCGTTCGTTATGATATTATTATTATTATTCAGACACCACTTTGACCTGGATTTTGACCCCCTAAACATGCTCGAAAACTCACCAAATTTGGCACACATGTCAGGTCTGGCGAAAAATTTGATAAAATGTAAAAATTAACCCCATAGGTGCCAAAATGAGCTCTCTAGCGCCCCCTAGATACACAAAAACGGCCCTAGCGGCCAGTAGGAATGTCGTACAAACATGAAACCAACACCAAAGTTTTCGTCTCATCAAGCCCGACAAATCACACGCTGACACTCATGACCTAACTCCGACAGGAAGTTCAGAATTTGCCTTTCAAAGTAAAATGCTCAAATTGCAAACTTCCAGTAGGAATGTCATAGACACATGAAACCAATGCCGAAACCTTCATTTAATCGAGTCCAACAAATCACGTACTGAAACCTATGAGCTATCTCTAACAGGAAGTTCGCAATATGCCTTTCAAAATAAAATTTTTAAAACTAACTCCGATTACACCATTTGTGGTACTGACTTCTAAATAGTGCCAAAAGATAGAGTGAACCCTCTTTAATAAAACAATTTCACACCTTTTCCATAACTGTCTTAGTTTTTGTTTTACAAGCCCGCAAAGTTGTGATGTTTGGAACTCATTTTTCACTTTGGGGTTTTTCCCCACATGTGACATATCTACGCGTTCACAGGACTCACCACAACGCTCACATGCAAAAAAATTTGAGATACGATGTACGGTTATTGATTTATAGCAATTTGTTTTGTTTTCATACTTTTTCTACTTTAGACTGCCATTTGACCCCCTTAACATGCTCCAAAACTCACCAAATTTGCCATGTATGTCATGGCTGGTGAACACTTTAATTCAATATCAAAATTAACCCCATGGGTTCCAAAATGGACTCTGTAGCGCCACTATGTACTAAAAAACACACAAAATCTGCCCTAGCGGCCAGTAGGAATGTCACAGAAAGATGAAACAAATGCCAAAATGTTGGTCTGATTGAGCCCAACAAATCCTACACTGACACTCATGAGCTAACTCCAACAGGAAGTTGGCAATCTGCCTTTGAAAGTTACTCTACGTTTCTGCAATTACTGCTTATTCATTTCAGGCTTTTGATAAAACAGTTATACCTCATTAAATTCCCACAAGTCTGCAGAATCCAAAAGTGAAAGAATTTTTCAGATACGACCTACAGTTATGGAATAATGGTGATTTTTGAAGACTATGTTTGGTTTCACTTTTAACAATGACAAAATCCCTATAAAGTCTTCCTGGTGCACACTTGTAAGTGTCTGTCTGTAGTGTAGTGGTTCATGTTGCAACCTATGGAACAAGAGGACCCTGGCTCAAGACCCAGGTAATCCAAAAAATTTTTTTATTTTTTTTTTTATTTTAAAACAGGTTTTACTGCATTGTATTGTGGATATTGGAAATTTTGCACACATTCAAAAGTACACGGAGTACATTTTTTCAAAATAAAACCCCAATTTAAAAAAAAAATACAAAATGTCTATTACATAACTTCTTTTCATTTTTATGACCAAATGCTCAACTGTTTGTACAATGTTTCTTCATTCAAAAGTACTCTTTCTCACAGACACACATGCTCACACAATAGGGTTTTTCCAAAATAAAAGCCTTAAATGTGATAAATCATCACTTTTATACTCACTTATTCATACAATTTCAAATCATTTTTCAAACTGATTCTTTCTCTCACATATAAAACAAATGCACATACACACAGTAGGGTTTCCAAAATAAAAGTCTCATTTTAAAGGTGATGGTGTTTCAGCAGAGGGTTGCTGGTGTTCTGTACAGATGTAAGGAGGACAGACAGTTTAGGGTGGGAACTGGTATCGGGACGGAGAGGTGTGAGTGGAGCTGAGGTTTCGACGGTCACGGGAGGTGGATCGTGGGGGAGGTGGATCACGCGGGGGGGAGGCGGATCGCCCGGTGCGAGGTCCCGCCCAATGCTGCTTGCAGCTTTAATTAACATTTACTTCTACTTTTGCTTTCATTACTTGAGTACATTTAATTGTAGATTACTTCATATACTTAAGTACAATAAATACTAGATACTTCAGTAGAATTTCAGTTGGTGACTTGAACTTCTACCGTAGTAATTTTTTGGTAGGGTACCTGTACTTATACTCAAGTATGACTTTCCAGTACTTTATAGAACACTGACTACATATCCAGGGTATACCTCACCTTTGCCCATGGATAGCTGGGATAGGCTCTGGTATCCCTGCGACCCTCTTGAGGATTAAGCAGTTCGGAAAATGAATAAATAATGAATGAATACATGTCTTTGCTACTGAGTGGGTGGACTGCTGTGGCTAAAAGCTCTGGTTTTTAGCATAGTTTGTACATAAATAGTGGATATAACTTCCACTGCATCACCAATTGCTCGCAGGCCTGCCATTAAGCTTTGTTTTTTTCCATCCACATTTTTTGCAAACTTAAAGTAAGTATTCATATTCAGAAAAGAGAGTGGAACTGGAGAAGAGGATGGAAAGATAGTGCAAAACTTAAGTCACATCGAACTATCAATGACATGTCAAATACCAACAAAAAATATTTAGCAACGTAATATACAAAACAGTTCTGATAGAAATACAAAATCTGTTTACAAAAATAATGCACCATTGGAGGACTGACTGGATGAAAGGACATTAATTAGGTCTAAATAAAATATTAATACAGTTGTGGAAAAAAAAAATATTTTAGACCACCCCTTGATTTCTTCAATTTCTTGTTCGTTTTAATGCCAGGTACAACTAAAGGTACATTTGTTTGGACTAATATAATGATAACAACAAAAATAGCTCATAAGAGTTTAATTTCAGAGCTGATATCTATCCATTTCCGTGTTTTCTTGATAATAACAAAATCACTTCAGTTCTTACATCAATATCTATGACATTGTACTGACAAAAACAGTGCTTTTAGACATTCCAT